>NC_054748.1:28173170-28463170 GCF_018143015.1 Lytechinus variegatus | reverse complement strand
GAAAAAAATTGACGGAGCAAAAAAAAGGGGGAGAAAGAAAGAAAAAAAAAGAAGGGGGAAGATAGAAGAAAAAGAAGAGGAAAATAAAAAGGAGGAAGAGGATTGAATAATATAGGGTGAAGGGAAGACTTTCTTTTTATGTCACTTTATAAACTTTTCGCCCACGCTTCCTGCTTGCATTGCCTTTTCGATGAGATTCATATCTTGCTCAATATAAATTGATATGGAGCTTAAAATATCAAGTTTTGAAGTCAATATACAAAACAAATTTTATCTGGGATATCGAGCTTTTATTATTTTTAAATTTACAAATTGATTTTTCAAGTGCTCTGTAAAATGTCCGTTTTATGGTCTAACTATTAAAATTTTTAGCTCACGCTGCTTGGTCGCATTATTTGATTTGCATAGGCCTACCTCTTTACAAATTCTTACAAACCGTCCCTAAAATGCAACTTAAACGAATTGTATACTATCATGATTACCAATTTGTTTAGAAAAAACACTGTATTTGATTATGTCATAATGTTTACAATTCAGTCATTTTGGTACTTAATTTCCTTCTTTAATGTTTAATTGCTTTCACCCAAGTATGATACACACCAAAACACTTTGTAATTTTACCATTTAGGGCCTAAATGGTAAATTACAAGGTGTTCTTGTGTGTATTATCTTTGCATAAAGTTTTTTTTAGCTTACTGTAATAAGTCATAAAGCCACATCTTAATCTGGAATGTGCACCAATTGTTTCATAATTCTCTAGTTAGTTGAATTGTTTTAAAATAACAGGTTTATAGGTCCTACTTGACAGACAGTGTAATAGTGTTGATAGTTGGGTCATCGACTTTCAATATTTCTACCTATGAAGGTGTCTTTTTACGTTTTATGTATTTGCCTGATTTCTTTACTGAAATTAAATCCAAAATAAATATTTTTAAAAATCAGATCAGTTGGAATCAGAGATATTCAGCATTTGTGATTATTATGACTAATCGTGTTGAATCTTTCTATGAAAACTTGTATGAGGGCCACTTTACACATTTTCTGATGTATATATGCATAGCCAAACAGGAGGTTTCGGGTAGAAGCCCCCCCCCCCATTTTTCACGATGCAGAAGGCGCCGCTAAACAAAAAAAAAGGAAAAAAAAGAAGAAAGTGAGAGAACAGGAGAAAGAGCAATATAAAAGAGAAAGAAAAAGTTATTAACGTAAGATAAAATATGAAATATTTCGAAAACCTGTGCCACCGACCAAAACTTACAATGGGTCCCGCTTAATTCTAACATTGATGCTGGAAAGAAGGGGAATTTTCTGGGGTAATTGTCCGGGGCGGTTAATTGTCCGGGGGATAATTGTCCGGGGGTAATTGTCTGGGGGTGGTTGTCCGGGGGGTAATTGTCTGGGGGTAGTTGTCCGGGGGTAGTTGTCCGGGGGGTAGTTGTCCGGGGGTAATTGTCTGGGGGGTAGTTGTCCGGGGGGTAATTGTCCGGGGGGTAATTATCCTCGGGGGTAATTGTCCTCAGGGGGTAATTGTCCAGGGGGTAGTTGTCCGGGGGGTAATTGTCCGGGGGTAATTGTCCTAGAACCACCACCACCACCACCACCACTACTTCTACAACGATAATGTAAAAGTGATGATAATGCAGATGCACTTGATTTACCCTATTTCTTTCTTTCTTCTCTCTCTCTTTTCCCCCTTTTATCTTCGTTAGATGTAACATCATAATGAATATCTTTGAAGATGCCCACAAGGTGACCTTGTCAGGTGATACATGTGAGAAGTGCGATGCCTCCATCCTCAATGTCAATTTCAACAAGGTCAGTCTTACTATGTCATTAATTATTAAATAGGTGAGAGTGCCCTCTGGTAATATTAAAAGAGGGTACCGAGTCTGCAGGCACAGACCCTGATTGAAACTTTGATCAGCAAGTGTGTCTCCACGCAAAGACTAGCACATATAAAACTTTTGCTGTTTGCGAGAGGGCCTTCAGTACACAAGGCATGAGTAGGCTGCACATTCAGACCCTCAACTCGAGTGAAGGGTTTGCCCAGCAGGCAAGGGGTACCTAAGGGTTGATAATATTTTTAAGTATATGATTGTCAGTAGGTTTTTAGGAAGTAACATTTTATATATATATATAAAAGTATTTCATGTTCAATTACTATGATATGGCCAGGCTTTTTTTTTTTTTTGGGGGGGGGCATTTCACAAAGAATTAAGCTTGACTTTAAGTTGTGCTTTATATAGTCTTGTGATCTTGATATGATTATTATATTGGTTATCTGATGTGTTATATATATCACAAGCAACTCGGAATGGGATTGCAACTGATACTTCCATCCTTTGATCAAGAATGACCTAAAACATGACACCAACCCAGAGGAAGAATCTTTTGTGATCCTGTCTTGACCACCCCTCACCATGGGGTCACCCACCCCCCCCCCCCCCCTCTATTTCACCATTCTCTGTCACGATTTTTATTGTACATTCCTCAAGGTCAACTTTGTCCTCAAGGACAATCATGTGGCTTTCACCCCGTTCTTGGCCTTGACTGTCTCGTCCGTGGCCTTGGCATTTAGTGTCTAAATTCCTCGGCCTTGAACTTTCTATCCTTGGCCTTGGCTTTCTGCCATGCTGCACAACACCTGATTTTCTAATAATCACTTCTTTAATTGATTTCTCAAATAACTTATTTTATAATATTTACATTTATTCATTTATTTAATTATCCCTTAGGACAGACCTTGACTGTCTAGTCCGTGGCCATGGCCTTGAAGGGCTGGACTTTTTGTCCTAGACCTGTGCTTTCTGGCATGTCGCACAACACTTGATTTTCTAATATTGTTTTATCTTGATCTCCCATAGAATAAAACCCCTCTGGAGGGCGGTGAGACCAACCACAAAGGCTGCATCTTCTGCGACCCCATCCTGACCCCTCTCACCGAGGCCCAGCACGCAAAGTTCCGTCGACGACGAGGCGGAGGAGGGGGTACGGTCGGTGGTGGGAGGGGGCGTGGCAGGGGGAGGGGCAGGGGAAGAGGCAGAGGGGGAAGGGGTAGGGGGAAACCCAAGGATAAGATGTCACAGCTGGCTGCTTATTTTGTTTAGATGGGTGAGATGTCTATGACCTAGGGGTTCGTTGCAGGAAGAGTTTCATTTAAACCGAACACGAACAATGAAGCGGATGTCCCAAATGCACACATCTTCTCTGTTGAGAATCAAGTTGTGTTTGTTTGTCGGAATTGTGATTGAGCGCAATTCTTTTTGCAAAGGGCCCCTTTTCATGTTGTAATTGCCTATTTGGTTCTTCCTAATTATGTTTAAATGTGTGTTGATCCTGTAACACTCATCCTATGGTTTATTAAGCAATTGAGACTGTTTGTGAAACTGCCCCCTCTATGCATAGATTAGAATGAAATGTCTTTTATTTTTATATATGTCTTTGAATTGACCTCTCCTACAACAATTTTTTCAAAGGAAATGGCCACAACCGTAAAAGTTACAGATTCAGTGGAACTTCAACCAAATTCTGACAGGATAAGAGTTTAGCTGCTCTCTCATAGGTCTTCATCTTTTTGCAAACAATAAAATTTTGAATACCGATTGGCATGATATAAGCAGAGCAATAGTTTTTACTATTCTCCAGCTAACAAGAAAAGTGGTATATATAACAAATATTGACTGCTCTTTTATTGGGCAATAGTAAATTTTTTTTATAAAACTTATTACCCCTTGAGAATATGAACCAACTGTTTCCCTTTACTTTTGGTCGGGGGGGGGGGTAATAATAAGCCTATACTATAGTCTAAAGATCACTTTAGGTGAACATTTTTTGCTATTGACCTCATGAGGAGTCAATAATTATATAATATTGACTGGCCTTGAGGGGAACATCAAATATATTGCCAGCAAATGAATCATATTGGCCCGAGTCTTTAGACGAGGGCAATATGGGTCATTTAAGGGCAATATATTTGATGTTCCCCGAAAGAAGAGCCAGTCAATATTTTTATTATCATCCAAATCAGATATCTAGAGCAAAAATCATGATAATGGGGATATTTCTTTTAAAAATAAGAGTTCTATTGTGTCATGTTAATATCGGTCTAGGCTCTGCACTTAACCATTATGACGTACTTGCAAGCGCTCGGATTCAGCGTTGTCTTTATTATGACGTATATTGGTGGTGGGCGGATCCTTATGAAGCGTATCTCTTTATACGCATCCACAAATGCCCGGATGTGAGACCAGGGAAAATACAAAGGTATATTTTGCTTCGTCTCTGCATGCAAAGTAAATACGCGCATTGAGACCGAGGAAAATACAAACAATATACCTACCCTTCCCGATATTCAGAAAATGTAGGGCAATACGGTTTTGTAAATGACCAGCTCAGATGTCTGATACGGGTGATAATATTGTATACAGTTTGCAGCTATCTTATAGGTGGGGGGGGGGAGCAAAGTCATTTCACTTCTGCATTAAATATATTTATATAAGCCTATTACTGATAAACACTTCTCTTGATCGATAATTTACGATAAACAATGAACCATTTCATGAAATGTTATTTGGCAATGTTTATTAAACAGCATATGAGAGAGCAGCTTACACATAAATGTATCATTAAATAAAAAAACTTCAAACTTCTCAATGTGTATGTCGGTTTTCTCCTTTATGACAACCAATTTGATGTCAAAGTGGATTTCCATTTGAGAATAGCAGCTTTCACATTTAATTCAAGTTAAATAAAATCTCCTTAGAGACCTCTTTTTTCATTAGATGATTATTTTAGATACATGTACAGATGAGGCTTTTCATATAGTATTCTATTATATTTAGTTTTTTTAATCTGGGAAAGATTTGTAATCCTATCGTTATGATAGAAAACATGTTTCTGACGTAACCTTGTTATTCTGTTGTTCAGTCGAAAAACATGATCATTCTGCTCTCAAATGAATTGTTGATATTACTGGATTCTTTGCCAACATTGATTCTCAACTCCACTTAATCTTAGACCAGGGCCCTGTTTTACAAAGAGTTACAATTGATCCAATCAATCGTAACTCTATGGAAATCCATCAGTGTCAAAAAATTTTCCATGAGAAATTTGCACAATGTCCTTTGTAAACAAAGAGAAGCACAGTGAATGTTTTAAGAAAACAATTAATGCATGATTACACATCATAGCTAGAAAGTATTTAGAACAAACTTGTATAATACATGTTGACATTGCTGGCCGTCCATAGTTGCGATTGATCAGATTAATCGCAACTCTTCCTAAGACGGGGCCCAGTGCTTCTCAACCTTCTTTTGACTCGAGGACCACTTTTACTCGAGGACCACTTTGACTCAGAGCTTTTTTTTGAGGCCCACCTACCAAAATTATGAGAAAACATCAATTTTGGTGAACAAAAAATGTTCCGTGACATTTGAACACAAACCTTTGAAGCACATTCAAAACAAACGGTTTGAGAATTAATCTGCATTGCAAATGTCTGGTAAATGGGCGACAGCTTTTGCACATGAGGTTCACTTCGAAGTTAGATCAAAACCATCGTAGTGTGCATGTGCATGCTTTGCAACGTGCATGATACCTAAACATGCTTTAATTTTGTTCAACCCACACAGACTGATCGGACATAACATGTTCGGACCAATTTGTGAAATGTACTGTAGTTTTTCCCCTATTTTTTTCTCCCTCTGGAGCTTCTCACAGCCCACGTGAGAGAGCTTTGCGGCCAATCAATGGGCAGCGAGGTTGAGAAGCACTGGCCTTAGACCCTGGTCTTAGTCTGGGCTATGATTATGAAAAGGTATAAGTGTCATACATTTCACTAACTGTAGCTTCTTGTGAGTTTAACAGGATCTTACCCAAACTCTAATGCTGGCAAAAAAATCTATATTTCATTTCAATATGGTTTGAGTTTAATATGTGGAGGCATTTTTATAAAACATCTTGGGCCTGTAACACAAAGCTTAAAAATGTAGTCTGTTTTGTTATCATTGTTTGCTTTGACTACAATGTACAATTAATTGTAACAATCGACTGTACAATTAATTGCTAAGCTTTGTGTTCATGGGACCCGGCTTATGGAGATTTAAATCCCAATTGGATACCATTGGCATAGTTCAACCTCAACTGTAGACCTTGGTGTAAGTTGAACTAGAGTCAGAATAATGGCCCTTGAAACCTAACCTCAACTACTTCAGGCTATTGTAAATGATACAGCAGGCATGCAATTGCTAATCTGAGAAGTCCTAGCAAAAATAATCATAAATTTAATGAATTTGGGCTGAAATAAATCCTCTCTTTGATTTTGTCACAGAATTATGTTTCAAAGCAATTTTGAATTTAAGGTGCAGGTATGCAGTTACCTAGCTCGCCGGGGGAAGTTTCACGAAGATTTCAATGTGACTGAAAGTCATGCGAAGTGCCGACACATACATGATTATTTAACATGCAATCTTATTGATTAATACGCATTAGTGTGCGTTCTCTGGTGATGATTTGACCAATGTGGTGCCGCCTTTCATTTGGCACACAACTGGACATTTTAGTGCGACCCTAAGTCTGTTTGTGGGGGTGGACCCCCCCCCCCCCCCCTCCCAAGTCGTGGGCTAGTTAGGGTTGAGCTCATGAAACAACCTTCAAAACTAAAATAACTATCCGAATGGTCTTTAGGCATGTAATAATTCCTTCTATTGAATGACAATTATTTGCAACAGGTGAATAAAGTATACATATCTTTCGCTAGTGAGGGTTTTTTTTTAATCTATTGTATTTTCACAAGTTGAGGGTGTAAACAGAATTATGATTGTAAATTATAATCTATGACAATAAATGGTATTCAGAATGCCATGATAATAAAAATAACAATTTTTTGCTAATTTTTATTAGTTTTGAATGTTCACTGTGTGTTAATAGCAATGAGGTGAAGAATGCAATATTGAATGTTAAAGGGGAGGTTCTTTCTGACGAGAAAGTTTATTGTAAAAATAATAGAAAAATGATTTACAAAATGCCGAAAGTTTGAGAAAAATCCATCAAAGAATAAAAAAGTTATTAGGATTTTAATTATTTGATTTGTGACGTCATACGCGAGCAGCTTTCCTACATACCGAAGGGTAACAAAAATCAATGAAATATCATTTTTTTTCAGAAAATTGAAAATGGCTCTAACTGTATCTTCAGTATATCAACAGACAAATCATTTCACACCCGTTTCTTAACAGAAAACAAATATATGTCATCAAAAACAAAAGAATTGAAATGTATGCATTTTGTATTATATAACATATGGGGAGCTGCTCGTTTATGACGTCACAAATCAAAACATGAAATTCTATTAGCTTTCTTAATCTTTAACGATTTTCCTCAAACCTTCACCAATATTTTGTATTATGATTTCTGCCAGTTTTACTATTTCAGGGTGAACTTTCCCTTTCATATAATGCTTAAGTTTTACCAAACATGCCTTTTCTACTTTTCGCCCCTTACGTGGGTCATGGGTTCGAATCCTAGCCATGGCGTGTTTTCCTTCAGGAAAAAAATTATTCACACTGTGCTGCACTCGACCCAGGTGAGGTAATTGGGTACCCGGCAAGATTAATTCCTTGAATGCTTGAGCGCCTAGGCAGCCCAGCTAAAGCCGGGGTAATAATAGCAGGGGCCGCTGGGAGAACAGTTTTCGGAACTGAAGTGGCTGCCCTGGGTAAATATACCACTATTATTATTATATTATTATTACGTACGTCAAGTTTGGCCCTCTCATTTTTTTTTTTAGCTCATTGGATCACATGCCTTGATTAAAACGGGACCATTCTGAAAGAAAATGACATAAATAGCGGATTAGGGAGAAAAGGGAGAATGATGTATGATATTGATTTATGAGTTTACCGCCACAAGCAGGTGTGAGTAATGAAAACGCTAAATGTGTACCACAATAATTTTATTGATCTAGCAAAAGAAGTAGGGATTATTAAAAAGCCGGCATCTGAACGACAAATGATCAATCAATATAAATAATACAATTTCCGAAACACTCCATTTTCAACTAAAAAAAATAAAATAAAATTCACCTGCATGCCAGGGTGGCGTTTCATAAAGCTGTTCGTAAGTTAACATGGTTAAGGCGACTTAAACGACTGGTGATCCTTTCTTGTGGTAAATGGTATATTAATTGGCGATGGTTAAGCGCGTAAGAAAGGTTCACCAGTCGTTCTTAACGTCGCTCTTAACAAGGAGCTTCCTTGCTCTTAACCATGTTAACTTACGAACAGCAATATGAAACACCCACCTGGTGGCCTAATATTGTGTAAATGCCACTGGGGGAATATATATATAGGCCTATATTGTAAACGGGGAAAAAGTCACTTTTGGAAAAATAATTAAAGCATGATTGGGCGATTCCACTCCAGAAAAGTCTGCCATTTTCACATTTTTCAACCTGCTGTCCAAACAAGCGAGTCACTTTAATTTGCTTTGTGGTAATAATAAAGTGCTACTGGGTAGACATGTGAACAAAATATTGTTGTCCATGGATGAATTAGAGGCGAAAATGTTGCGTGTCGTATACGGGACATTTCTGAGTCCCTTATACGATGCACAGCATTTTTACCTTACTTTATTTTTATTTTATACTTAATCACTTGACAAAAAAGAACATTATAACCAAAGTCTGCTACTGGACATTAATTGCGATTCTTGTGAAACAAATTAATAGCCACTTGACCATTGCTCGTGATGTTATGAATCATTTGTAATGATCTATAATTATAATTATGTTGATAAACACAAGAGGACAACAGCAGCAACAACAACAACAACAACATTAAAACAACATTTTATTCCAAAGTTTATTAATAGAGAACAAGAGTGGTTATGGCCATTCATTTTTATTGGCCTCCGCAGCCAATATCCTAACCAGTCACATTATTGCAGAGTTATGGGTAATACGGTAAAAGCATCATTTGGGGAACGATTGTGTTCAATTCGGCTGTTGGGAGCTTACTGGCGTGATGGGTTGAACTACGAAATGAAATACCCCGGTCATCGGCAGCCATCAAAAATGGGCCACGATCGCAACTTTTGAGTAATAATGATGACATATTTTTATGAAGCTTAAACGCACAGAGAATTCATGAATGATTTTATCATTTTGGAGATTTTATGAATGCGGAGTGGATTTGAGCGCGGGGCGATCTCTTTGCCTCAGCGATGACGTATGAATAACGATTTGGTATTTTTCGTATTCATAAAGGTTGCTTCTATAATTCTGTTCACTTAACATTCATTCAATATCAGTTTTAAAGTTGGAATTAAAGGCTAGGAACGATAAGGCAGTTTTCAAAGTTTAATTAGAAAAAAGTTTCCATATATCATCTATAAGAAAGCTTCAATGCAGACGATGAATTTATGCGTTAAGAATATTCTGTGGTGCTGATTCACCCCAAGCGCGTGTAATTGACATCATGAGTTACCTTTCGTTTGAAATGCGGAAATGGGTTCCATTAAAAGACTATCCCTTTCTTTGTTTTGTCATGAGAATCATAACAACGATATGAAATAATATACCTTCCGCTCGAAAATGTTGAAATGTTAAAGGAATCGAAATGATAATTGGACAATCGCCGGTACCAGGAGAAATTATACAATACCTTTTCTTTTTGATATATACGTCTGCCAATTGGGTGAGTTGATTTATGGGGCCATATTTTGTACATTGTAAATGATGAAATTAAGTTCATTGATCTTCGAAGTTGAATGTACAAAAAAAATTAATTGCAAATTATTGAGTTTCATAAATGCATGTTAATTCATTGTAGTAATTATATAAAATTATTTAAGTTTACTTCATATTGTAACAGTGAAGAAAGTGGTCGACGGGGCGGTCATCGAAGCCAGTTGAAGTTCGACGAATTGAAATTCGACGTCTTGAAGTATACAAAACTTTATTTTTGATAGATTTGACTCAATAATCAGAAAATGATATTTCACCGCTTTCCTTGCCTTTTACTTCTGTTTCTCCTTATTGTCTTTGTCGTTAAACTTTTTGGGGCCATGGCGGGGCCACGGCCCAAAACACCCCCAATAAATGTATGTCAGTGACAGCGCAATCAGCGGACATTCCAATGGTGCTAGGTAAAACTGATCCCGGCTCTTCGTGTGCTTGCGACATAATGACAAGACCTTTATCTGCGAATATCGCTTATGAAAACTAGTAATGGTTTTGTCCAACATATATTAATCATATATTTTTTATTGGTCTTATACCATTAAGTTATTCAATTTCTCTTTGTGCTTTGTTAATTTTTTTTCAATTTATTTGGTTTTATGCCAACAAATTATTTACTTTCTTCCTGTGTTCTTGGCCTGTTGTTTAGAATGCAAACAGGTAATATTTTTTCTGGAACGATTGCAAACAGCTTGGACAACTTGTACACGATCGCCCTGGGTACAATCGATCGTTATCGTATACTTTACGTGACCAGTATTCATTTTTTTGTCAAAAACATTTGTCCTTAAATATTGACCAGTATATAAACGACAAGTATACCCAGTTGTTGTGTATCCGGACGGGTTGTGTGTCCGGACGATCAATTTTAGAATGTCATTTGAAAAAATTTACAAGCGAAGTTTTTATCAATTATTAGTACAGAATGTTAGGAAATATTATAAAGAACAAAATAGAAAATTATTACAAGTAATATGAATTCATATTTTTAGTGTAATCCACAGACAAAAAAGAAGGCTACAAAAAGATAAAGTGTCCGGACACCCGACCCCCATCCTATTGCTTTTGAGCATAATGACGACCTTCATTATCATTGGGTACGCTGTTTTGGGTTATTTCTCCCCCTCTCTTCTTTTAATAATATTATTTGAATATTTTATCGACAACGCTGTTTATATAGTATCATGATTATTATATAAAAAAATCAATATCACATTTTATAGTACGTTTTGTTTTCATCGTGTTGTTGAGAGATGATAAAACCCCTTAATAAAAGAACATTCAATTTGCCCCTTTTATTGCCCTTTTCAACAGTTAAACAGGTCAAGTGACATTCAAAGTTAACATTCACTCCATACATGATAAATACAAATCTAAACAAATAGCATACCATTGAATAAAATACAATATATGGAACACACTGATAAAGCAAAGAGCAAAATGATATAAGACAAGAGGGGAGATAAAGAGAGAGAGAGTGCGAGAGAAACAAAAAAGTGAATTAAGGTGGAAGAATGGGCAGTTGAAAAAAAAAGAACATATGTATTTGATTATGAGTGTATATAATAGCGAGTGAAACTATCGCAGATGTGCAATATATTAATCACAAAGCGAAACAGCATCAGTTCCCCGGGGGGTGGGGGCACTCGACCAAAAAAGTGGTGGGGTGCGCCGCGGGCGAGACAAAAAACGGGGGCCTTGGAGCGGGCTTATTAATTGTAAAAAGGAGGGTCCTCGGAACGGGCTTCGGAACTACAAAAGTTTGTGAAAACGGGGATCCTTGGAACGGATCGCCAGCGTGTGAGTGCGTATGCATTCCTATGCTGGAACGAGTATGCGTGCATGATGCAGCTAGCCCGGCGGTACGGCCGCCGGATGCGCTCGCGCAGAGGCGATGGTCGGACAGTGCTCTTCGGCCGCTTTTCACCAAAATTGCAGCTCTTTGTAGCGGATCAGTGCGACCGGAACAGCGTAACGAAAAATATGCGAAGCTTTGGAGCGGATTTTTTCTTTTTTTCTCGATAAGAAGAAAATGCTATGCTTTGGAGCAGCTTTCTTTGTTCTTTTTTTTCTCAATAAGCCAAAAATGCTATGCCTTGGAACGGAAATTTGAGTGTAGAAATGGGGGTCCCCTCCGCGGCACATACCCACTTTGCATTATATACTGAGTGCCCCCCCCCCCTGGATCAGTGGCGTCTATAGTAAGTTGTTTGCTTAAGTTATTTTCCTTTCAATTTCCAAGTTATTAATACTTGGTGAACAAGTCTTCCATTCCTACTGGCTAAAATCTGCAAGGCAGAAAATGGGTTAAAACCAAACAAAATTTTCGTGCTCGCCCTCGCTTTCTCCGGATTGCAGGCAAGCCAAGGGCAAATATCACAAGTCAATATTAATGAGCGATCGATCGCATGCAACACGTCAAGGATATCCATTTCATTACATCAAATACAGGGACCGGTTTCACAAATAGTTGCAACTATTGTGACTTTGCCATCATGCCAACTACCATGGTAACAGGGCTCAGCAGCCAATCACAATCAAGGTTTCCATGGAACTTATGGCAAACAGTTGTGAGTCTTTTTGAAAGGGGATCCTTATGGGGAATTTCATACACGAACATTCTATAGAGAAAGAAATGTATTGATTTTTGCCCCGGAGATTATGGATACATCGCTACATATCCCCTATCTTCCGACTTCTAAGTCACACTCTAAAAACACAGTCAAATTTTACCCAATATTGCATGGGTAGAAAGGGAACATGCATGCTTGCTGGGTATTTTTTTTTACCCCATATTGGGCTAAATGCATGTTTTAAAATTGTTTAAAGGCCAAGTCCACCCAAGAAAAATGTTGATTTGAATAAATAGAGAAAATTCAAACAAGCATTATGCTGAAAATTACATCAAATCGGATGTAAGAAAGTTATGACATTTTTAAGTTTCGCTTATTTTTCACAAAACATTGATATGCACAACTCGGTGACATGCAAATGAGACAGTCGATGATGTTCCTCACTCACTATTTCTTTTGTTTCTTTATTGTTTGAATTATACAATATTTCATTTCTTTACAGATTTGACAATAAGGACCAACTTGATTGAACCATTCAGTATTAAACAATGCTAATTGCACATGGGAGAAATAAAACTTTGTTTCACAGGACAATGAGGAGAAAATAAGAATATTTCATATTTCATATAATAAAATACACAAGAAATAGTGAGTGAGTGACGTCATCGGTCTCCTCATTTGCATACATACCGACAAGAATGTGAATATAACTCTTTTGTGAAATTAAGCGAAACTTTAGAATGTCATAACTTTCTTATTTTACATCCGACTTTGATGAAATTCTCAGTGTAATGCTTGTTGGATCTTTCTCTTTTTATTCGAATCAACTTTTTGGTGGGGTGGACTTGTCCTTTAAGGGTAAATTTAAACGCAACATTGCGTAAGATTTACAGAATATTTGGTATGGTTTACCCCAACCAACATGCATGTTCTCATTTCAGCCACTATTAGGTATACCTTTTTCATAGTGCACGAATTAATGTGATCATGACTACCCGTCTTTTCACGCGGATGAAGGCCATGTAATGCCAGGGTTCCTGCCGATGTAACAAAAATCAGATTTTTTAACTTGTATTTTATGGTCACATTTATTAACTTTTAGGAGCGCTTTCCTTTGATCGTCTTCGGGCGGATCTAACGAAGGCTTCGAAATTATGGGAATGAGGGTCAGGGATTTATGCAAGACAGCATACACATTTTGAACATTTGGCGTCGATCTTTGGAATAAACAAGCAATACATCACCTGCCAGGCTATTGCCAATGTTTTGTCGATATTACAAAAATGAGAATTTTTATGGTCATAATTGACTAACTTTTCATGGGTGATCACTTGTAATGTTGGTGGGATTGGGTGTAATAAAGGCGTCGAAATGTCAGTAAGTCAACTTTATGTTGTAAACTTTTGGTGTCAATTTGTGGAATAAAAATGTAAAAATATAGTTTGCTAAGTGCCAGGCCATTAAGGTTTTTTTCGATGAGAAATCTTAGCTGAATTTGTGGTCATATTTATTTACTCTCAAGAGAGAAGGATTCAATTAGGCAATTACATGTTTTGAACTTATGGAGTCACTTTAGGACATAATACATGCACAGTATATCCAATTGAATTGCTAATTCCAAGGTTTTATCGATGTTACAAAAATACGTTTTTTTTAGTTGTGTTTTAAGGTAATCTTTTATTTGATTTCAAGGTTGATTACTTTTAATGATCACGGGTAGATATAATGAATTGCTAAAGATTTAAGTTCGGAAACTATGCATGTTTTTAACCCTTGGTGTCGATTCGTAAAATGTATACCATGTACGCAAGGCTTTAAAATTTGCAAAATGAAAAGCACGTCCCCTCTAAAATAGTTTCGCTTCTCATTTTACTCGTGTCTTGTTAGCCGCATTCAGTCTAAAATGATCGTTTAATACGCACCTTGAGAACAACAACACGACGATCTATATTCATGAACTTGGTCATGAGGACAACATGGATGCTATTAAGAATAGGGTAGAGACCTACTTTGCGCTGGTTGATGTGAACCTTCGACTTGTTAAGGCCGAAATGAAGTTTGGTTTTATATGCGAAATAAATCGCAGGGGCGGATCCAGTTTCCGCCAATAAAGGGGGGGGGGCTATTTTTTTAACCCACATTTTCCCCGACCGGCCGCTCAAAGTTGATTTTTGAGCGGGCTCGATACGGCGCAAAATTAATAAGAAGTTGCGAGCGAGCAAAAACTTTGGCATTTTTATAAAAAAATCAAAGTTTGTGATATATTTTACAGAACATATGAAAAATAATAGGCCTATATTTCTTACTTATCCCTTTCCTTTTCTCTTTTTTTCTTGGTCATGAAAAATGGGGGGGGGTGTCCTAATAGTTTTCGCTTAGTATTATTCATCCCCCCCACTTTTTTCCAAAACCGTGTACAAAAACGCAAAAATTACCATACGATTGTGATTTTTAGCATGGTCAGCCCCCCCCCCCCCCCACTTTGAAAACCGTTCCGCGGCCCCTGTGTTAAGCACGTTTTGCAGTTAGCCATTAAGAATATGCATATTTCAACTATTAAAGAATGCGAGCGCGAAGCGCAAGCTGAAAATTTTTGACATTCCGACCTAAAAATGACATTTCAAACACTTTTTGTAATCATTAAAGTTATAGGTAAATAACCAAACAATTGATGCGAGCGCGGAGCACGAGCGGAAAAATGAAATTTGACCTAGCTGGAAATGGGACACCCTACTCATGCTTTGTAAATCATTATGGGTAATTTGGTATATTCCTACATTAATGATGCGAGCGCAAAACGCGTGCAGATTTTTTTTTATCTGATCTGAAACTGGATATTTTGAGCACGTTTTGAATACAGATTAAGCTGCGTATTTCAATAAACATGTGTGCGTATATAAGAGTTAGACAGAATCTGGGCATTCTGAATACATTTCATTTTTTTATCATGAAAAATAATGAAAGCTCGATATCCGAGCTGAAATATGCTTTGTATATTGACTTCAAAACTTGATATATTAAGCTACATATCAGCCTATTGAACAAGATGTGTATCTCATCGAACAGGCAATGCGAGCGCGAAGCACGAGCGAAAATTTAGTATAGTCACATGAAATATTTTTTTATTTTAAAAATCATTTTCCAAGACTTCTACTGACCTAATTTATTCACTCGCCTCCCTCATCTTATATTTTCTCTTCTTTTTCCTCATTTCTTTCCCCTCCTTTTTATTTTTTTTTCTTTCTTTCCCTTTTTTCATTTTGTTTTTGCTCCGCCAATAGGAGGGGCGGGCCCCTCGGCCTCCTGCATCCGCCTATGAATTGTAATATTGCTTATTAGAGCGGTAGTTGATATACTAGCAATCTTTAAACTGTAGAATGTTTATTGACAAGGATATACTCACTCTCATAACAATATTGTTACCAAGTCCACCAATAACGATTTTACGTCCCAATTTGAAGTATACTTCAGATTATTTTTAAAGAGATTCACTACCTTTACTGACGTACGTTTGTACAGGAGAATAATAAAAAAATCTCACCTTATTGATATTCCTTGACAAAATCACTGTTTGAGGCTTTTTCCATCATATAATTTTTCACCATTCTTTTAATGTGTAACTATATTAAGCCGTATCTTAAAGCCGGAATGCTTCTTCGTCCACCTTCAAGTTATAATAAAGAACTATTATTCCCTTGTACATGTTAGACTTCCCAAATGACTATATTGAATGGCCAATAATTATTTAAATTAAAGTCTATAGTTTGACTAGATTGCTTATGGGTGTAAGACACATTTTCACGTACGAATACAATTAGCGTAGCTCTGGGCATAATCTGACCACTATTTCTTAATTGTCTCAACTTCTTAGTTTCTGCTCTCGTTAAACAGTTAAATATTATAATTCATGCATGGTATAAGGATTGATCTGTGGCCACCGTTATCTCATCAGAGGAGTACGAATTATACGAATCTTAATAAACAGTTTGTTTAAGGGCCCAGCAGATAGTAGGCTTGAAACGGTTTTTTTCACAAGGTTAGATTACACATTGCTAAAAGTGCGAATAGAAAACTGGAGGATCTGAAGGTTCACGGTAAAGACATACAGCGATGTAGGAAAATAAAACATATAGGTTTTATTTGATAAAATTGTAATAGTTACATTTATAAAACGCTTATTACCATAATTTTCTAAGCGCTTAACATTGCAATTATTATTACCCGGTCGTCAATGGCGTCAATGAACCAAGACAAATTGAGGGGCGAGATATGGTGTATCGGGCAAATTCTATAAGAAGCTGCAAGCGAGCAAAAATTTCGACATTTTCATTACAAAATCAAATTTTGTGATAGATTTGACACAATATTCAGAAAATTATATGTACTCCATTTTCTCGATTTACTTTTCTATTTTCTTTTCTTGGTAGCGATTTTTTATTTTTATTTTATTTTTTTTTTGGGGGGGGCAAGCGCCCCCAGTCCCCCATCCCCCCATACGCCACCGCCGGTCATCGGATCCTGACATTTAATTAACTTTTTTTCCACCGCTAGCAAAGCTATACGATTCTCCATGTACGTTCTATATTACTAATTCGAAAGAAACAAAAGCTCTCTTTTCCTTAAAAGTCAAGTCCAGCCCAGAAAAGGTTAATTTGAATAAAAAGAGAACAAGAGGAGCGCCTCTGGCAGTCTCACCTGCGTCACGCGATTCAATATAGCAGCAGTGCTGACTTTGAAAACTACTATAACATAATTCTTCACAAAAAAAACACAATTCATATAATGATACAATACTATGTTCATTGACAATAAATGACATTTGACCTTGATCATTCTACCTAAGACTTGTCAGTGATAATTGATTACCCCTATATCCACATTTCATAAACTTTGAAAGTTATGACAGTAATCTAATAATTACCACCAAGACGGCGAAACTTTATTGACCTTAAATGACCTTTGACTTTCGTAATGTAACATGAAACTCGCATGGGATGTTAAGTGATACTTGATTACTCTTATGTCCAAGTTTTATGAATCAGATCCATAAACTTTCAAAGTTATGATGGTAATTCAACAAATACCCCCTACATGGCCAAAGTTCATTGACCTTAAATGACCTTTGACCTTGGTCATGTCACCCGAAACTCGCACAGGATGATACTTGATTACTTTTATGTCCAAGTTTCATCAATTAGGTCCATAAACTTTTAAAGTTATGATGATAATTCAACAAATATCCTCAATTTGGTCAAAGTTCATTAACCCTAAATGACATTTAGCCTTAGTCATGTGACTAGAAACTCGGGCAGGATGTTCAATAATACTTGATTACCTTTATGGCCAAGTTTCATCAACTAGGTCCATATACTTTTGAAGTTATGCCGAAATTTCAAAACCTTAACCTTAGGTTAAGATTTTGATGTTAATTCCCCCAACATGGTCTACATGTAAGTTTATTGACCCTTAACGACCTTTGACCTTGGTCATATGACTTATAACTAAGGCAGGATGTTTAGTAATACTTGATTAACCTTATGTTAAAGTTTCATGAACTAGGTCATTTGAAAAAAAAATAACCTTCGGTTGCGATTTGATGTTGACACCACCGTCGCCGTCGGAAAAGCGGTCCTATAGTCTCACTCTGCTATGCAGGTGAGACAAAAATCAAAGAAGTTTAACACTGAAAAATTCATCAAAATCGGATGTAAAATAAAAAAAAATGTTTTGACATTTCAAAGTTTTATCTAATTTCAGAAAACAGTTATATGCACATTATGATCAGTTTGTAAATGAGGAGTACGATGACTCACTATTTCTGTTGTATTTTATAATATGAAATATTCTATTTTTCCTAATTGTTAAATAAACAATGATTTATTCCTCACTGAACATGCTGCATTAGCATCGTTTAATGATATTTATTTATATATTTATTAGAACATATTTAATCAGGTACAAAAGATCAGTATAAAACTGTTTATCATCAATGACCTGATGAAAACATAAAGAATAACATAAATCATCACATCATACATGAAAGTAAAGTCAAAATCTAAATCAAAGATAACAATACTTAGTAACATAAATAAACAAATATTGTTACTTGAATGGTAATATTAATCAAAATAAAATATTTCAAATTATTAAAATGGAACAGTAAGTAATTTTAATACTACTTATTGTATAATTTATTCGCTAATAAAAACAATGAACAATGAAATAATTCTTGCACAATAGAAAATCGAGTGAAAAAAATGGCAATCAGTTATAAATGTATGTCTAACTATAAGATATCAAAGGGTTAGGATCATTACAAATAAAAGCATTACAAATAAAAGCATCAATGTTAAAGAGGAATATGGGAATTGTATGTTACAACAAATGAAATATAAGTAAGGGTTATTATGGACAAAATCATTGGATTGCTAATACCATCTGAAAAGATTTAAAAGTATAGGAATATCGATATTAACCATGGTAACATGAAAGTAAGTAGAGGCGAAGAATAGAGATGCAATCATATGCTCATAGTGATTGTGGCAGCCATTGTGGGTCGAAAATTGACATGATATCATAGCAAGGAGATATCTCCTTGATCATAGGAAATACATGTTTTAAAAGATAATTTAAAAGAATTTACTATAACTGCATTCTGAAGTGAGTCTGGTAAATTGTTCCAGACCCGTGCGGCGGAGAACATTAAATATTTTTTGAAGCATTCAATATTTGGTTAAGGGGAAACAACATTTAGTGTGTTATAATTACGTGTTCTAACATTATGTCTTTCACAAACCATTTCAATATTATTATTGATATATTCAAGTTGGTTCTTATGTCTAATCTGTTTAAAAAAATGAAATATTCTATATTCAAACAATAAAAAACAAAAGAAATAGTGAATGAAGGACATCTTCGACTGTCTCATTTGCACATAAATGAATTGTGAATATCAATGTCTTCTGGGGAAAAAAAAAAACTTTAAAATGTCATAACTTCCTTATTTTACATCCAACTTTGATGAAATTTTCAGCGTTATGCTAGCTTGATTTCTTCTATATTCAATCAAATCAACATTTTCTGGGGTGTACTTGACCGTTAATGTTCACGGTGTTTCGATTTGCAAACTGTATAATTTTACATGATTTAGGCCAAGTAAATTCGGCTGGTATGTGTAGGTGTCGTTAATGTTGACAGGTCCCATATAATTTACACGTTTTTAGGCCAAGCAAATTCAGTTAGCACGTGTGTGGATTCGCGGTTGTTGACAGGGCTTGTCTTGAGGTATATGTCAAAAATCATGAACTGGGTCAGCAAACGGAGACATATTGGCAAGCGTAATAGTGCAATCAATATTCATAAAATATGACATATAGATGCCACATTGTAGTAGTAAGCAGATACATACTACCCGTCTCGTATGCGGCACATCAAACGGTTTATTTCCAATTCATCTCTTGCCAATTCGTCTACTATCATTTGGTCTACCATCAGTTCTTCCTCTCACCACATGGTCAACTTTCATTTAGTCTAATGCTATATTCCATCTAATAAACAGTTGGTCCAATAGCCATGTAGTCCATATACCATTTGGTCTAATTGGACTAAGTGTTAAATTGTGCAAAATGAATGAAAATTAAATGAATATTAGACCAACTGGTTATGAGACGGAATGGTCGTAGAAGAAATGGTAATTAGACGAAGTGATGATCGGACCAAATGGGTAACAGACCAAATGATTTTTAGACGAAATGTTAATGAACGGAATGGCATTAGACTAAATGAAAGTAGACCATGTGGTGAGTTGCCGTGTTGGCAGTAGACGAATTGGCAACTTACCTATCAAACCAGATTTTTTTCTTGTTCGTATGTCAATAGCAATCGATGTTTTTGTTGAAGCACGTTCTTAATTTTCCGTCTAATTTGACAGAATTGAGATGAATTCGAACTCAGGACGGACGTTACTTAGAAGAACTCGTTTTAGTAATACGTGATTTGAATGTATTCGTCCTTATATTCCACGTCCGTCAGATAGTCGAAGTATGTGCACCCCCCCCCCTACCCGTGATTTTCAGAAGTCTCAAGGGTACTTTTAAGGCCTGAGTAAGGGACTAAGAGGCATTATAGGGGATTTTCAAATTTCCAACGTAAAAAAAGTGAGATTTTGTAAACAGAGTAGACTGGCCTTCACGTATATTCATTCGGGTTAAATTTTAATTGAAATAGATAGCAGTCAAATACAAGTCAAACAACAACAGTCAAACGCAAGTGAATAGAAATAAATCAAATAAAATCGTAGCTCCTTAAGTTCCTTTTGCATGTTTTTTTAATCTTTAAAGAGATAAGAATGTCTATTTTCAGTAAAGAAGATTACAAAATCATCCCCTGCTTTACGCTTGCATTACAGGCATTTATTTCTTTACACAGAGATATTACTGGGATACGCTTTTAAATAAAACAAATAAAACGAGCGCGAAGCGCAATCTCGTTTTATTTTAGCTTTTACCGGCATAGAAAGGCGAACTTTATGAACTTGAATTGTATCTCACTTAACTGATAAAGGTCTCTAATAAAAATTTTGTTCAGTACATCATATTAAAACACATCCTAGACACTGGTAGCCTAATAATTCCTTATAGATTATTATTATTATTATTATTATTGAAGTGCACAATTAGTAACGGATAATGCGTAAAGCATTTCCATTTATTGGAATGCCGGATAAAAGAGCATAGGTGCCGTGGCGGGGGATCGAACCCCGGAATTTCCATGTAATAGCCAAAGGCGTCTCAGACCACTCGGCCACATCACCTCCTTATTTGTATTCCTTCCTTTTATTTATTTTTCATTTTTAGTATTTTACTAATGCAAACCATCGGATTTAGTATGTTTAGTGTTAGTGTTAGAGGAACTGTCACACCAATGAACCTGACTCCATACAGACAACATATATCACGCAATTACCAATAACACACTATCACTCGGTTTAGAGTTCGTTTCTTCCTTGTGACTGCAGCATATGTTGATCTCCCCTTTAATTGACATATCATCTCACAAGAAGTAATGATCAAAGAGCTCCCTCTCCTCGCCATCACTGAAGATACTTGAGAATAAGGGGGCCGTGTCTGTTTAGTCAAGAAAGCTCAACTTCTAAAGGAGGTGATCTAGATTAAGGATCTACATCCTCTCGACTGCTTGACACCCATCGGAGGAGCTTCGTTGATTGGTTTCGTTAAAGCTGGAATCCATTTTGGATGCCGTCACTGAGCTCGGTCCATTACGACATTTCCGTTGATGATATGATGTGGAACGCGAACTGGTCCAGTGCCGTGAGTGTCCAGATGGGGGAAAGCTAAAGTTCCTAATCAAGAAAAAAAGGAGGAAAAAATCTAAGATTAATATGATCTTCTGAATATATCATTCAATTTACCAATCAATCAATATCACGTAAAAATCTATCACCAATGATATTTCATTTTAAACAGGTTAAAATATTTACTCGCTAAGGTCGCTCGGGAATTGTTGTCATATACGCCATGCTGTGCCCCTCACATTTTTTTGGAGGGGGCACATTACGCGACCGGTGGTATTTGTAGGGAACGCCAAACAGGGGCAGAGCAGGTGTTGACCCCCCGCCCCGCTTTTTTGTTTTGTAATTATGGAAGAATCTGCTTATTTTTATGAGTTTGTATGTGAGTTAAATGGGACACATAATAGACTGTTTGGTTCTATGCACGCCCCCCCCCCCCCCCCCGGCAAGCACGAAAGGTTTTGATGCAGAGGTGACATCCGGTCGAGCCCCTCTCCATTCCCCCTGAAAACTAAAACTGCACTTAGAACGCTAGAGACCGTAAATCTTGATATATCTTTAGATTAAATACATACCCTCCAGTACTTTTGAACTATACTGTCTTCTGACGTCAGATGCAGCGTGTCTGCAGGGACTGTTAGAAAGCCCAACCTGACATTATGTTTAATATCCACGAATGTTCCGCTGATTGTATTCCTTCAGGTAATGACATACTTCACAATTTCAGAAAATCTCCTCGGTTTCGTCTTCCTATGAGCCAGTCACACCAACGAAAGCGAATCCAAACCGAGAAATGATATGCCAGATCCGGTTGTCGGTTTCTTTGGCGTGGCTGTGATATGCCCAAGGAAAAAAAATATGTACCAATGTGGTTTTTCATAAAGCTGTTCGTAAAGTTCAGTACATTTTTACGCACGGCTGGAACCTGTTTTTAGGCACTAAATCAGTTACACAGGGATATCATTTAGAACAAGAAATGGTCACCAGTCGTGTGTAAAGTCATTCGTAACTTACAAACTGCTTACTGAAACGGGCCCCTGGTTTCATGGTTTTTGCTAACCCATTATATTCTGTGTCAAGACATTGCTTGAAGTGAAATCCGCTATTAGAAAGAAGACCGGAAGGCAACCGGCATCTATTATATTAAAGCGATAAAATTTTGGGAAAGGTGACGAACTTTTTGCCGGTCGTTTCAGCGACAGCCGGGAGTGAAATTCCAGATGGAGAAACGTGATATTAACTCAACATATTAAGAAGAGAGAGAGAGAAAAAAAAACTGTTTTATAGAAAAGAAGCCTCTACAAGCACGGCTTTACAAAGACACTTTTTATAACCAGGAATGTAGCCCAGCCCGGTACTCCCTCTGAGTCGATTCCATGACATTTTAACCGGCGACAACTGCTCCGCTGTGAATTCCACCGGGGGGGGGCAGTCAAATATATTGCTGTACACACGCGTGACCAAGAAATTTCCAAACACCCTCTGAACGAGTTTTTCTATCTATGCAAAATAACCCCCTAAAAAGTTTTTTGCAGTCTTTGTTTACACATTTTGGCTCCTAAACACGATGTCGCCAAAATATGACCTCGGGGAAAAAGCTTGGGGGAAAAACATACCCTAAACACGTTTGGCTAGCCAAAAGAAAAAAAAAAGCTTTGCGGGAAAAAAACATACCTAAAATACGTTTGACCCCGCGATTGACCATTGACCAGTTCTTCAAAACCACCCTTTTTCTTGAAAATCGGTGTTTTTGATACCCTTAACGAGTCCACGCGCGGACCGCGCGTTACCAACATAACCTTGACCAACATGACCAACATTAATCTTGGATTTAACACTATTCCCTAACCATAAACCTAACATAAACCCCTATTGCAACCCTACCTTTATATCTTAGACGAAATAAAGCCAGAGAAATTATCGCAGGAGCAAATGTCGTGTCAACCTTCTGAGCCACAAGGCTGCCGGAGTAAACCCTCTCCCGTCATGCATAGACTTTGAACGCGTGACACCACCCGAGGTCAAGGCCAAGGCCAGGTATATAACCCAGTCATTTGACCTTGCTCACCCGCACATAATGCATGCACGTATTCCATCCAATGTGGAACAGTACGGCAAGAGTTTCAAGCTCAAACCCTACAATGGCTTTTCCATCCGGGTAGCACTTTAACACCTAGGTGGTGAGTGGCAAGGTGTTTAGCTAGCCGTCTTGCCAAAGAACAGTAGCCGATGAGAGTGCCGTGACGTGAGTCGCACACTCCCCTCTAATCTTCAATGCAACTAGTTGTCAGAAAAAAAAAATCAAGACGATGACATGGAAAATAACCGTGCGTTCACATAGTTGGTCATTCGGAAAGGTGTTTCCACATTGTTAAAATTCTAAAAATTTATCAGTCTGCCGACGATTCAACAGTGTGGATACCTCTATACAGTGTGATTGTGCACTTTTACAGTGTGTTCGCATAGTTTCTTACGTAAAAATGTTATCCCTATTAAAAATCGTGTGTTCACGTAGTTGGCAATTTCGGAAAGTGTTTCCTCATAATTGGTAAATTTATAAATTTTACAGTGTGACGATTAATTAACAGTGTGGACACCTTTATACAGTGTGATTGTCCACTTTTTAAAATGTGTTTGCATAGTCTCCTATGTGAATATGTTTTTTACACCTTTGAAATGTTCAAAATCGAGAGTGTGAAGACAATTCCAAAATATGTTCGCAGATAATTTCCAAGTATATGTTCAAAGTGTTTTTCACCATTCGGAAAGGTGTTACCACATAATCGACATTCTAGAAATTTAAGTGTGACGGTGATTTAACAGTGTGGACACCTCTATACAGTGTGATTGCCCGATGTTTACAGTGCGTTCGCATAATTCCCTATACAAGTACCTTATTTACACTGTTAAAGCGTTCAAATACAAGAATGTGAAGTATGTTCCCGGTGTGTTCACACAGTGGGGCATGAAGGGGTGTTCCACATTAGTAAAGTTCTAAAATGTATCAGTGTGACGACGATTCCATAGTGTGAGGTCCTGTTCACGGTGTGAGTGTTCACTGTTTAAAGTGTCTTCACCATGTTAGTGTCCTAAGTGAAAATGTTATTCGCATTGTTAAAATGTTCAAGCAGTCTGAAGACAATCGCAGACAATGGACCCTTTCAAATGTGAGCGTTTGTTGTTCACAGTGTGTTCACATAATAAACTATGTGAAACTGTGATTCACACTGATAAAATGTTCAAATTTAATAGCATGAAGACATTTTCACACTGTGGACATCTTTTCAGTGTGAACGTTCACATTAAGTTTGCAGAGTGAGCTAAGTGGAAAGGTGTTTCACACTGGTAAAATGCTTGAATTTAGTAATTTTAAACTTTAAACACATCAACAGTGTAAAGGGTTTATTGTTTACGGTGTGTTCACATAGTCGGACATGTGGAACTAGTAAAATGGTTAAATTCCACAGTGTGGCAACGAATTCAAACCACACTGTATGTGCACGCTGCATGACACTGTTTCCTTCCCGAAGGCAGAAGGGTTTAACTCTCCCCTTTCCCTTTTCCCCTTTCTATCTCCTTCACTCTCTCTCTCTCTTTCTCTCTCTCATTATCCTTCACACTAAGAAATAAAGGTTCAAAATTGAACCCCGAAAGGTTGATGCAAAATCAGCACCCTATGAGTTCAAAAATTAAACCCTGATTTAGGGTTAAGAATTGAACTCTGCGGTTTGGGTTCATTTTTTGCACCCTGCGGGTTCAAAACTGCACCCTTAATTTTAAATTGAACCCCTAGGGTGCAGTTTTGAACCCGCAGGGTGCAAAAATTAACCCCAACCGCAGGGTTCAATTTTTGAACCCCAAATCTCGGGTTCAATTTTTGAACACATAGGGTGCTGATTTTGCATCAACCTTTCGGGGTTCAATTTTGAACCTTTATTTCTTAGTGTGTTTTTCCTTTCTCCTTGAGGAAAAATAACGTAGTTTATTTTTACCAATTCGGTGTGCCGTTCCATATAATTGCCTTTGATATGAAGTTGATGAAATGTTACTGAGACAGGGCGCATTATTACATATTTCTCTGTCTCCGTCTTTGACATGTTTTAGCTAAAGTTTTCCTAAGAGCGACGAGGATCTCTCCGTTACCACCTGGGATACAAGGCATGCAAACCAATCATTCTTATTGTAAATGTAGAGGTATAAACTCCTTCCGTTACTTAAAAACATTATCTGCATGGCCCAAGGCTTCCTACAGCTAAAGTGAGACAGAAATGTTAAGGAAATTCCCTCGCTAGGCATACCCAAATCCTTCATGTCAAATATTAATGTATCTTTCCGTTTCCCAAGCACATCTTGTTCGTCTCTTGACTATCATCCCATGTGCCACAGTAGTCTCAAACTCAGACTTATTTAAGCAATAGAGGTGCACACCTCTATTGTATGTGGACATAATTCGAGTCAAACTAGTAACAAAAGAACTTGCAGAAAAATTGCCAATTTGCATTCCTAAACAATAACTTTTTTAATGCATTGCCAATATAGAGTGTGCAATTAATGATCACCTCCAATTATTCGGCTTTTATTCATGGACGTCACCACATATTGTGCTTTTGGGAATTGTATCACTATTTTTAGTACGTTGTTTTTTCCTTTCTGTATATAAAAAAAACATATCCTATTTGTAATGAGAGACTTAAACAAAAATAACATAAATGAGACACTACACTTTTTAGGGGTAAAAGCACACCGATCACTGCATATACGTCATTGTGCCGCCATCTTAGAGGCTGGAGCCTTCCCTCGAATGCGTTAGTGATTTGCAGCTGGCGCATCTCTGACAACTCCGTTTACGCTTATTCTTATATCCTCCGATTGAGGGCGCAGTGAGATTATGAGCTCATGTTTATAAATAAATACACACGCACTCACCCACACACGAACCCTCCCCTCTCTCTCTCTCACACACACACACCCACACACACACACACACATATATATATATATATATATATATATATATATATATATATATATGTTCACTGTTAGAAAATTTATCCTTAAACTAAAAGAAGTTCCTGCAGCAGAGTCTCGAGAACACCTGTAATCTTACCAGATTGCGTCATCTTACAGGAAATTGGTATTTGGTGTGTGTAATCTTACAAATTTCCTTAAATAAAACACTCTTTTCCCCTTTTTCTAACAGACCTGTTCTGTTAAATTGCAGAAAAATTCCTGTTTCATGAATTTAAAGAATGATTCTGGTATTGCTTTCTGCAAAATCTTCTTTTATTTTTCTGTAAAATCAGGGTTTTTTAACAGTGTTTGTATGTGTGTGTGGGGGGGGGGTGTATTATGTGTAACCTATCGACATAGTACTTCAATGTAAGAAGTTGCTTGAACACTGCAAATCTGGGTCTCTTCGGGGTCTATTCCTCTCAGACTAGTTCGTCGCGCGAGTTATACTCTCTGAACAGTCTTTATCAAGTTGAAGCCCCGTTGAAACCAAAAAAAGGAGTATTAATCACCAACCATGGAGACATGTTGGGTTGAATAACATCCAAAAGAGACGAAAAACTTTGAAGATCCAAAGGCTAGAAAAATAAAACCATGATGGCAGTGCTTTCTTAGTACGAAAGAATAAATAGAACAGCCTTGGCAATCTCAATTATTGTCAGCGTATGGGCGCTGTACATGCTAAAGGAGGTATGTTTTCTTTAATCCTGATTGCACGTGAGTATACAGGCGCCTGGGGTGGAAAAAGGATAAGCAGAAAGGTGCGAAATGGGAGAATGGTGAGAGGAAACAAAGTCGGAAAAGGAACATTCTTCGATATCCAGACATTCACCGATAGGGGTTTTGAAAAAAAAAGCGTCGATCAGATTTGGGTTCCGAGTCAGAGTAAACTTCTATTATGCCTAAAGCTAAACTTCCAAAGATCTTTGTCTTATCACGACTAACCACGACCAGGAGTCTCGCGGAGGTAGGTTGGAGTGACTCTGTCCAGACGAACACTACTCCGACATTTCCTCCGACCCTTCCTCCGGCCAAAACAGCCTACACGTACATCTGAGTCGTAATTATCTTAAGAATTTTAATCCATGCATGATAAAATTTTACTCCAACCAGGAACCAACGTCTGAACAGTGCTTATGTGTCAACATAGCTAGGCCTTCATCTCTAGCTCTTCAATTCCCCTGGAGCATCGATCGTAATCTGTGTTCTCAGGTTTATCAAGATACATGTACCAAATCAACTTTTTGACGGAAACAATCATGATAAAGATCATTCTACTACATGTACATGTATCTTGGATGCAGAAATGAAATTCTCCAATATGCACTGGCGCTTAGTACACTATGATAAAAAGAACCCCCTAAACAAAAAAAAGAAACAGCCCCAAATTCGAGAGGGGGTGTACCCTGTCCCCACCCCTCCCCGTCCCTTCGCTCTCTCGATTTCGAGTTTACGACATTTTTAAAGCGTCTTCCCCCCCATGGAAAAATTCTGCGTACGTCCATGATGAGATGTATGTTGTATTTCACACGATCCGCAAAAAGTCTTTCTTTGACACGATAACAGAAAGCCTCCATACCAATTAAAGATTTTGTCTCATCGAGCTATCTCGCATTGCAAGCGTTTCCAGGTATAAACGCACAGAATGGTCTCCAGGATCAATTTCTCGCCATTGCTCGACCTCAAGTTATTGTAACTTTGAACTAATTCTCGGTAACAGAAATATCTTAGGTAGATGATTGTCACCGTGTGGCCCGTAACACAAAGCTTAGCAGTGATCGTAGAACAATTTTCTAAGATTGATTCCATTGACTACATTGTACGATCAATCTTAAAGATCATATTAATCGCTAACCTTTGTGTTACGGGACCCTGGGCCGTGGTTTTTATTGCCCCTGATAATGGCGAATGTTTGTACCGCCACGCAAAACACTTTTAAGAACATATGAAATGTATTGTCAAGTGCCCTTCATGAAAACAAAAACAAGAAGTCTTTGTCAAATATAAATTGATGAATCATAATGCGAGTTTCACGCTGAACAAATTTGCAATTTTCCGTCAGCTCTGAAGTTTAGGACGTCCTGCTGTTCTGGTTCATTTTTTTTTACAACAAAGACATCTCAGCTGCTCATTGTGATTTGAAATGCATTTTCGATACAATAGGGAGTTTTCGATTTGCACGTCGACTGGTGGACTGCGACAAAAGTGCGTCACAACAGTCTGCTTTGTGTTTACGGTACACAGAACCGCTGGAGTAAATCACCACGTGGCTTCAATCAATGGGCAATGATTTGATTGCTCGCTTACTACATTACGAACGAGCGTGATCTGAGCGAAATCCACGGTCGTCATCATGAAGTTGACGTGTCAGGAATGGCTTGCACATGCTCAGTGTCTTCCAATCATGTGCTCGACTGACTTTGCATACCATCAACACAAAGCAGACTATTATGACGTACTTTCGTCGCAGTCCACTAGTTGACCTGCACATCGAAAACTCCCTATTTATTGCGTCGGTGAATTCATTTTGCATACCGGTGAGAAAACTTGCTCTTTCTATCTCTCTCCCTGTCCCTTATTGCCCTCCCACCCTACTCTTCATTCTTTTTAAGCAGGTATTTCTGCATTTATTAATAATAAAAATAAATCATAATTACAAATTTATTATAATGATATAACATCAAACATACATTATGATCACATTACAAAGGTGACAACTGTATAGATAGACATAATTCATGTAAACGATAACAAGTAAATTGAAATGCAGAGGCCAGCTATCGTAAGTTGAAAGCTTGAAATAATAGCCATGATAGCAGCCAATTGCAATGTTCTGCTTGGGGTGGATTTTGGTGCGTTGATTTAAGAGTGTGCTTGTGTATGTATCAGGTATGTTCTTGATTTTAACTACAATGCATCTTTTTTTACTTAAAATTTGTCTATTTATTTATTTTGTACAGGACCCCTTACAAGCTATGCTTTTCTCGGGTCCTTTCCGATTCTTTACTTTAAATTTTGTATGTTTTTGCTTAACTTAAGTTTTTAATGGAAAATAAATGAACTTAAATGAACTTAGCAAGCCCTACATGTTTCAAAACCTTGAACGCAATTTACGAAACACTACTAACAACGGTTTATGCAAGAAAGCATCTATTTATCCCCTTAATCCTTGTTCATTACCGAAATTCTCTCTGAAAGGACCCATCATGTATTATTTTTATGTAAGGGTTCATTTTCATATTGTCTAACTGATTAAAGTCTGCCTAATTAATTGTTCTAAATACCATTTCCTATTTAACAGCAAATTGAAAATTATTCCACAAGGAGGATGCAAAAAAGGCCAACTAACTTCGTCAGAGTATAGTGGATTCATGGAATTAAACACAGCGCTTATTACTCCAAGTAAAAATTAGGCTAGTAATAAATACTAGCTGCAAACTGGATACAGACAAAATGAAGATCGAGTCACACGAAGTACAGCAACCTATGTTATTCAGAATAAGAGGTTAAAGACAAAGCGGGTGTGTACCTTAAAGGACAGGTCCACCCCCAACGAAAACTTGATTTGAATAAAAAGAGAAAAATCCAACAAGCATAACACTGAAGATTTAATCAAAATCGGATGTAAAATAAGAAAGTTATGACGTTTTTAAGTTTCGCTAAATTTCACAAAACAGTTATATGCACATCCCGGTCGGTATATATGAAAATGAGGGAACTGATGACATCACTCACCCACTCTTTCCTTTGTATTTTATCATATGAAATATGAAATATTCAAATTAACTCCTCATTGTTCTGTGAAACAAAGCTTTATTTCTCACTAAACATGATGAATTACCATTGTTTAACATTCTATGGTTCAGTAGGTCCTTACCGTCAAATCTGTAAAAATCAAAATATTGTATAATTCAAACAATAAAAAATTAAAGAAAATAGTGAGTGATGGATATCATCGATTCTCTCATTTGCATGTGACTAAATTGTGCATATAACTATTTTGTGAAAATAAGCGAAAACCTTAAAGGGGTGGTCAAGGCTGAAAGTATTTACAGCTTGATAAATAGAGTAGAATTCACTGAGCAAAATGCCGAAAATTTCGTCAAAATCGGACAACAAAATAATAGCAAAATTATTGAATTTTAAAGTTTAGTAATATTTTGTAAAAACAGTCGTCATAAATATTCATTAGGTGGGCTGATGATTTCACATCTCCATTTGTTCTTTTGTATTTTATTTTATGAAATTAGGTTTATTAAAAAAATTTCCTCCAAGAACTAGAAAAATTGGATTGACAACTGATTTAGTGCATTAGATATTTATTGCTGCAACTTATTTCATTATAGGGGAGATATATTATTGACACAAGTATGAAATAATGAAAAATATGATTTTATGTAATAACATAAGAAAACGGAAAGTGGAGATGTGACATCATCAGCTCGCCTAATGAATATTCATGACTACTGTTTCACAAAATATTGCCAAACTTTAAACTTCAATAACTTTATCATTTGTTATCCGATTTTGATGACGTTTTCAGCGTTTTGCTCAGTGAATTCTACTCTGTGTATTAAGATATAGATAATTTCAGTTCACTTTCTTTTTTAACATCCGATTTTGATGAAATTTTCAGCAGTATGCTTGTCTGATTTTTCTCTATTTATTCTAATCAACATTTTTTCTGAGGTGGACTTGTCCTTTAAAAGAAAACTTTATACGGGAACTGTATCAGTAATAATAGTAATAATTGACAACGATTGCCGGCGCTTTATCGGTTCGCAAGTTCCATCGTATAACGTTTTTATCTTATTTATTTGCAAACCCAGAAACCTTTATTCCCGGAGACTTGTCAATGTTTGAAACATCGAACTCAATTCGTTCTTTGAAAGTGATTTGCTTTTGATTCTCTCTTGATAATTAGTTTGAGCCAGCAATTCCATAACCGTTTGCAAACAGCTTTTAAAGCATTAAAAATCGGAAGAGTCAATACAGTCTATGGATTTTTCTACTCCTCGGGGTTTATTTTCTCACTATGACTCTATCGAACTATATTAGACCCTATATCTTATACCCGCTGAAAAGGGAAAACCTTTAAAAATTCCACTGCAGTGTCTGCATTTCTTTTTGAAGAAATGATTTTCTTTGTCTATGGCATTTTAGTTTTTTTTGTAACTTGTCTAAGTGTCGTGGATTGCTCTGAGGAAAACAAATTTCAGCAATAATTCAACGAAATAAAAATATCATGTTTTACGATAACTTGCAGTGGCATACAGATGGGGGAGCTAGGGGCGTCCCCTCCGCCAATCTTTGATGACCAAGAAAACAAAAAGAGAAAAGGGAAATTTTTGTAATAAAAATACCGAAATTTCTATAGATTTTGCCCGATACGCCATATCTGGCTTCCTCAAAATTTCTGGCTCATTGCGCCACTGATAACTGGATATTGTGTTTTGGAAGATTGTAAACCTTTGTTGGGAAAAGGGTTTATTTAAAATTAAACCAATTTGAATCGAACTGGATTTGATAATTTGATTTAGAGTCTAGCGTGTTTTTTTTAGCGCTCATTACCTCAGAGAATTATACATTTGATTTGATATCGCCAGTACTGCTAAATCCGGAATGAGATATTTGTTGTTTTTTCGCCATTTTAAGTAATTTGTTTGGGGGAAAATTGTGATAGAAATCTTTATTCGTTTCTTTCAATTTCTTACTTTCTATTTATTCCTCCAAAGCATCATCATGTCTCTGTCCCCCTCCCCCTCTCTCTCCCTCTCTCTGCCTGTCTCATAAAAAAACCAAGAAATTATTTAGTGTTGAGAAATATATTTAAAAATATCAGCTTAAGATATCTGACACAAATTCTACACGGGGGGGAAGACACTTACATTGACGAGTGGATACCATGCGCGAACCCCCCCCCCAAAAAAAAAAAAACGTAAAAAGGATGTCTTTTTCAAGATAGGGCAGTTTACGTACGTAACTTAATAAGGGTGTCAAAAAAAATAAATAATGAAAAGGGGAATCTATTTTCGCTAGGAAGCTACGTGTTTAGGGTCAAATTTGCGATGGTATACAAAATTAAGACTTAACTGTTTTATACAGGAAATACTTTTTGCCCCAAGAGTCAACACTGCGTCGGTGTTTAGAGTACGATTTGCGCGAGGTGTGGGAGGTGGGGGGGGGGGGGCAAACCCAACGATGTGGGTAAAAGTAAAACCGACGACCGACGTCCGTGACACAACAATTAAAATATTGCTGTACTTTTTTAGGGGTTCCATTCAGGGAACACTTGCCAAGAGTGTCGTTTTGTTTCCAATACGTCATTGTACGTGTTAAGGGTAGGATTTCACACGCCAATACTTAAGGGAGTCATTTTCAGAAAAAGGAAAATATGTGTTAAGGGTGCCTTTCGAGACCCCATGGTCGCGCATGCTATCCACTCGTCAATGGAAGTGGCCCCCTGCCCCCGGATTTCTACAGGGATTTATTCAGGGGTCCGTTGCAGAAAGAGTTGCAGTCGATCGCAACTCTAAAAATCATGCGTAACATGATTTTCAACCAATCAACAGCGCGCATTTGAGACTTGCGATTGATTTTTTTGACTTGCGTTTAAACGCAACTCTTTCTGCAACGGACCCCAGAGATGGTCAGATGGTGCGTTTGTCATGAAGGTGAATGTTTAGGTTCTCCCTTGCCTTCTTCCCCCACCCCTCTCTCTCTTTCTCGCTCCCTCTCTCTAGCAGTTACGTCAATTTTACATATCGATCTTTCAACGTGTTTCAATCTCATATCCTCATCCGGTTTTTCGATGCTAATGCGTCACATTATACCGAAACCACACTAATGCTGACAGAATCAATTCGATAAACATGTTCGTGGAGATGTAAATTCAATCTAATGGTTAACCATGTTAACCGTGGGAGATCATGTTCTTAACCACAGTGACCATTAATGTTCAGTTGTGTCAATTAAACTCGGAACGTGCCTAAGTTATCTTGCTCACATTCATGTCATAATTAAATCAATACCCGACAACCATTCCCCCTTTATTTTATTTTCTCTTCTTCTTCTTCTTCTTCTTATACTCGTCTAATCTTCCCCCTCTCTCCATCTCTGTCTCTCTCTATCTCTTTCTCTTTCTCCTACAATCCCTTTGGCATCCGCTGTTATTGCTTCCATCTGGGAGTTTCTTCCGAATGTCAGTATGCCAATAGAATAAAAGAGAATAGATCGAGAAACGTCAGAATTTAACCTTTGTCAAAACATCAATTTGAAGTCCAATCTTCTACCTCCCATGAGTCTATGACACAAAATTTTTGCGTATCAGTCTCAGAATAGCAATAACCAATCATGTTTAGCATGTATAATAATAATAATAATAATAATAAACAATTCTTGTATAGCGCATATCACAATTATGAATAATGTCTCAAGTAGATGCGCTTCCAAAGGACTTGCATATCATTACCCCAGCTGTTGCTTGGTAGCCGTAATTACTAAGATTACAGTGAACACGCATTTCTAGGAATAAATTCCTGCCAGATACCCATTCACCTCACCTGGGTTGAGTGCAGCACAATGTAGATACATTTCTTGCCGAAGGATATTACGCCATGGCTGGGACTCGAACACACGACCCTATATTTCAAAGTCCGGAATCTATGGGCCACAACGCTTCACATTTATGTCCAATGTGGTTCAACACACAAATATCAACCAATCAGAATTGCAATTTGTAACATGCAGTTTATGTACGACATTGGGAACTTGTGACATACGAAGATAAAAAGGGAAGTACGTTTGTAAATGCAAGAAAAAAGTGAAATCTTGTTGTGATGTGGGCAAACCGTCTTGTCATCAGCGCTGTTTCTGATTGATCGTTCACTTAATTCAAACCAGAAAATGGATGTAGGCGTGTGATACGTGCGGGTGTTTTTCCATCGTCCAAGGTATTGTTTTGCTTATGATTTTATTTTTTGTTCTGCTGTCCAAAACAGAGCAAAGGCCTTCATAACCTTAGGCAAGCATTGTTAATGGGTTACGAAAGGATCGTGAATTTAGGAATAGGTTGGTGAAAAAAAGCAGAGGGATGAAGAGTAATTTCTATATAGTAAGGTTATGAGATATTGATAATACCGATGAATGCAATTATGCTAAAAACACAATTAGGAGAACTATAAAAGAATTAACTCAAATGTTGCGTTCGGGAACATCAGATTATAACACAGGAGGGGGGGGGGATGTGTCAACTGGTGTACATGAGGACCAAATCAACCATATTACTCCGGTGTTAAGTTCGTCATGTTTGCGATACGATTTCTGACACCCATACGATACTACAACACCTTTGGTTCGTACTTGGACGCTAAGGTAAAATTTGGTGCTCAAATTCTGGGGAGTAAATTTAAAACCAAATGGTGTCAATCTCAACACCCCAGTTCAGTGTTTGGGTTTTTATTTTTTAGTAGACTTACTTTTTTTAGTCTATGTCATTCACGGAGCAAGGAAATATGTATGGCAACATCAGCATCATCGTCGTCAACAGCAAAATAGAAATAAAAAGGTTGCATAGCCTGCTACCGAATGAAAGGAGTTGATACTCTCGGAAGCATCGGGTTATCCTTCGGGTAAGTTTACCGTGAAATGTTATCTACGGCTTGATACCTCCCTGACGGCAGCATGTGTACACGATCTTGAGTCCTCAATTTCTAGGGTCACATGCTTTTAGTGTGTTTGCTTCCATGGCGTACGGCGTATTCAAGAACATAGAAAATACAATATCAAATTCCCCTCTCGGCAATGAACAACCAATATGTCTTATTCGAAACTTAGTGAATCATAACTGCAGTTTAGTCCTGGACTCTGGACAAATGAAATATCTGAAAATTTTCGTCAGCTTTACTACTTAGGACGAAACGACTGTTCCGGTTTGTCAATTTATTTTCTGCAAAGACCTCCCAGCTGTTCATTGTCATAACATTTATAACACATTTTGTAGGTTCTTTAAAGCGTTCTGCATGGCGGTGCAAAGGCTTTCCAATCATCGTCAAAATACTATCCGGCATGTGGCGTCCCTGATAGATACAAACACCAAATTAACATTTGGATGTCTACCGATTCTCAGAGGCATGGTTGTAACGATAACGAATGTTATTATTGCTCACGAGCAGCATTTATTGACTAGACTTAAAAAAAAAACAAATCAAAATGATGGCGGGGCAGGCAAGTCTCACTTTGACTACCAGGCTGCGTTTAACCCGGCTCGGACCCATGAAGTTCAACTTAATTCCCTAAATTTAATACTACCTATTTTTTTAGTCGTCAGTACGCCTGTCTAACTTAGGCCTAAATATTTTGTAAAATCATGGGGTCTTTTTATATTCTGCTTTAGCCACGTACCTTGGAACGACTAAAGTACACTTAACCCCTTAACCCCGCCGATGTTGGCAGGCCTCCCTTTATTAACTCATTTCATTACTGAAACTTTCGAATCCTCAACAAGGTATACAACAGGGCATAGATCTTATCTCAAAAGTAGGGGATGGGTTACGGGCTTTATCGCCTCACTCTAAAAACAAATCAGTAAGAAATGAATAGTTCATAGAATTGGCTGGGTGCAACTGTTATTCTAGTCATATTTGACTATTTTCTAGTTGCATTTTACTAGAACAGAGTTATTTCTCACTAGAACATAATTATGTCAGAAATGTGACTCTCAATGATCAGTGATTGCCATGTCAGTTGCACCCAGCTGACTACTGGTCTAGTCAATTTGACTGATTTGTTTTAAGAGTGTACCCCTCTGACACCCCAGTGGGTTCAGTTTAGACATTCGCCCAAAACTGAAGAAATCCTCCAAACCATATCACAGCTTGAGCGTGGACCCTAAAACAATCCAGAGATCCGCTTCCAGACGCCATCCCTTAAAACATGTTAGATTACATTTTGGTTTACAGCGAGGCACTCGAAATGCAATTCCAGCTCCTTGCAAATACAACATTCAAGCTATTCAAATGAAAGAGAATGTTATCAGGTATGCAACATTGGCTATCGGTTACATAGGGATTCATGTTCAGGGGTCCGTTGCAGAAAGAGTTGCGTTTAAACGCAAGTCAAAAAATCAATTGCAAGTTCCAAATGCGCGCAGTTGATTGGTTGAAAATCATGTTGCGCATGATTTTTAGAGTTGCGATTGATTGCAACTCTTTCTGCAACGGGCCCCAGGAGTAGACATACTCTCGATTTCCGGCCTGCCTCAAGAGTTTTACCGATGCTATGTCTTAGTCTTTCGGATTTGATAACATAATGACATTAACTGAACAATGTTGCAAGAGACGGAAATTAAATTGTTATTGCATTTTTGTCGTCGGACAATTGCTTTTAACTGTTTGTCGTTTTTTTTTATTCATTTGGTGACTTGTTATTTCCACGTTCCCTTTTTTCCATGTTTTTAGGGGGGCAATGTTACTTGATACTTAAAATGAAAGATCATAGTAGAAACACAATATTTTGAAATCAAGGGAGGGGGCATCGAGGTTTGTTGACACAAAATGGGGAACATTTGCACCCTATATATAACTGAAAGTATTCCTCTGGCTGCAATCTGCTCTTTATCATGTTTATCGGGAATATATATATATTATTTTTTTTTCACCTTTCACTTTATACCTTCAAAGTGCATTCCATTCTTAGGTTCAAAATGTATCATTTGTATCTTTTCTAAAATGTACAGGTAACCATAAATAGTGCCAAATGTATAATTTATAGTTTTTAAAAAAAATTTCTAGTTGTGCAAATTTTCACCCCACGAAGGACTCCAAGTGTTACATTTCAAGAGTGGAATAGGCCAATGGCTCGTTTTTGTATAGGCCGACGGGAAGGGATAAGCTTAAAGGGGAAAGAAAACTTTGGAACAAGTAGGCTTATGCCGAAACAGAAAAAAATAAGAACAAAGAAAGTTCGAGAAAATCAGACAAATAATGAGAAAGTTATGAGCAACTGAACATTGCAATCACTAATGCTATGGAGACCCTCCCATTGGCAATGCGACAAGGATATGTGATGTCACATGTGAACAACTTTCCCTTTTATATGGACTATAAATTACACCCAAAATGTGTGTTTTTGTTTTTTGTTATGGTGATACAGACTCTTTATCCATGATGTACATTATTCTTTAAATATCTTTATTACATTCCCTCCTATAGAAAGAACACATAATCTACTGACAGATGTGACAAAAGAGGCAGTTTAACTGAAATATATACTAAAGTAATGGGGAGAATTGTTCACAAGTGACATCACACATCTTTATCGCATTGCCAATATGAGGATCTCCATATAGCATTAGTGATCGCAATATTCAAATGCTCATAACTTTCTCATTATTTGTCCGATTTCTCGTTGACCTGTTTCTTTGATTTTTCTGTTTTCACACAAGCTATCTCGTTCCAAAGGTTTCATTCTCATTTAACTTGATTATCAGTTCCTAAGTTGGGAAAAATATATCCTGCCAATGATATACAATCGCATGAGCCCCGGGACACGAATAAGTGCGATGGATACCAAATATGAAAGAACGACGCTGATTGGCTCCTAGACAGAACTTTGAAACGAAGTGCAAATGCAACGAGGATTTTCATTGGCCATCGCTAACTAGCTATTGGTCGTCAAGTATGTGCCACGAAGGCCTAGAATGAACCTCCGTAGCATAACCCTTGGGGCTCTATACCTGTAAGTTACGCTATCCAATTTATGTGAAGTGGTCCTCTTGCCAATGACACATGAGAGGCATCCACGTGAGAGAAAAGCTAATAGGATGTCAAGATCGGTTGGTGATTAGAAATTCATTCATGTCATCCAACTGAAGTGTTCCGGGTTGTATTACTTCAAGGGGTCGATCGGAAAAAATTACAGGAAATAATGTTCCTCTTCAAGAAACTTGAATTAATCACATACATCATGTATGGGCTTTCGTGAACAACTTAAAAGGGTGCGCGGCCGGCTCACACATTATGGTGTTTCTGAAGACTGAAGACTTTAGTTTGACAATTAAGGTTTGAAAAATCAATCACGTGATTGTTGTATAAGTCACGCCTCCGCCATTTAAACTTCACCCAATCAGAAGCAACGCTTTCTGTTACCTTCTCTGTATCAATCACAGGTGTGTTTAAAACTTTTTCCCTCTTTTTTTTGCCTTTTTATAATGATAATTAAAGTGATGAATTTGAAATTGGTGAATATATTGATGATAACAAGTGTGACTTTGATTCTGATAAAAAAGGAACAATCATTATTTTCATCATCCTTATCATCATCATCATCATCATCATCAATGTTTACTATTATTATTGCTATTATTATTATTATTATCATCATTTTCTATTATCATCATTATTACCAGTTCAATAAGAATTTCAGCAGTTTAATACATCACATCCCAAGCTTACAACAAAAATAGCGACAGTAATAATAACAGTGATACTACTCCCACTACTATTTATAGTAAGAATAATGATAATAATAATAATAACAATGATAATAATAATAATAATAACAACAATAATAATGATGATAATAATAATGATGATGATGATAATGATGATAATGATAATAAAAATGATGATGATGATAATAATAGTGATAATGATAATAATAATAATAATAATAAATAGTTCATAATTTGAACAGGTCGTATCATTCCAAGTGTTTGTGTGTGATATTGAGTGAGTAATAGACGTAAACTAACCCACACTTGACAAAACGTTCATATCTAACTAAGATTATATCCACAATTAATAGGATTCAAATGACCCCTAGATAGATATTGGTGATTTGTTTGGTTGCTTGATGTCGATCATTCCGCCCATTTTAAAATGACGTCATCATTCGTGCAATTTAGATCCTTACGGTTTTGTCTATTCTACGCTCGCCGAAACCATCGGCGCTACACGTAAAAACACTCGTGTTTGCAGTGCGCGTGTGGCAGGGGCGTAGATAGCTGGGGGGATGGGGGGGATGCATCCCCCCAGAATTTTAGGTGGGGGGGGGGATGGTGTGTACAATCATCCCCCCCAGGTTTCTGTGGGGGAAGAAGCAAAACTATACAGTAATAAAGCAATGAATGCTAGTTAAAATCAATCAATAATAATAGCAGTAATAATCATAACGTACAGCAATGACAAACATATCAAAATTGGACTTTTATTCAGAGTCAATCATCTTATATGCATTTACAACTTGCAAGTTTTAAGTAATAACAACTGTCTTGCGTCGTCATATACATTTAAGGATCGTTATTCAGAGTTTCACCAAGTACATTTCCTTATAATAATTATGTATTTGCAAAGGAGATAAGTTCAAAATATTTCATTACAGATTTAAGAAAGTGTCGCTTAATCACTCCCTTTCAGAGCAATTGCTTTCATAACACATTAACACTGTTCAAACGAATTAATAAGAAATCACCTATACACATACACTGACCCTTTTCCCTGCTGGCCATGTCCTCAACCCCTACTTTGCAAAGGAAAGGTGAAAATTTTCAGTCTCTAAGGAGCGAATTAGTAAATGAATGATTTTGGAATGAAATAATCCTTTACTGTTAAGGACTGTTTTGCATAATTATATTGGGTGAAAATAAACGTCTTCCAGTTTCAAGAAGAAGTAAGTCGAGGCGCAATGTATTTTGGAATTACTTATACCAGTGATTTTTGTACGTGCGCAGTCTTCTAGGTTTGAAGGTTATAAACTGTTACATTTCCTTACCTATGTTTTTATCATAATCATCATAACAAGGTACATAATAAGAAATGAATCGAAATTATAACAAGTTACTATCTATACAGTTTACTTCCGACAACCCGGTGAGGTTTATTTCATTTCCATACTTAATTCAATCAAGCCTTTGTAATCATGGTAATTTTAAACAGAGTGTGCTTATCATTTTAGTGTCCGCATATCTGCACGTGGATAAGAAATATAATGTTGAATTTTTTTTATTTTGACCCCTATTACTATAATTGTAATTGATATTTTTTTAGTTATTTGGCTGTTTATTTGTTTATTCCTTTAGTTGTTGATTCATTCGTTTGATCATTAACAATATCGCTACTTTTAAAAGTGTATACTACTATACTAGTTATTCCAGATCATGTTTAGCAGGACTGTCATGACCAAGATGATAACTAGACATCCGACAAATGACATTTCTCTTATGATCATCTTTAGTCATTGTCATTAATCAAACAAAAGATTACTGCCATGAAAAATGTGCAAGGAAGTTTGTTTATTACTGGATGATCTGTTTATTGCTGAAAGCAAAGTGATTAAAAGACACACGAGATAATCCATGAGGCAGATCGTGTTATTTTGTTATCTTTAACTCGTCTGCTTTGGCCCATGATATTTTGTTTTTATCGAGTACGTTATATCCTTCATTCTTTATATTTATATATTAATTATATATATATATTGTTACGATACTGCAACAAATAACAAGTGTTTAATTTCTTCTTTGTGTTTAATTTCCTCTTTTTTATTACAGGAAATAATTATACATAAATAAAACAAATAATGATCTTACATAAATCTCTTGAAGTGTCCGATGTAAAATCCCGAAGTGATGATGCTATATCCAAGTAATAATCCAAATGATAAAAATCCCAGTTGACTGGCGAAAATTCACAATGATGGCGATGATGAAACTGATGTTGAAGTCCGATGAATAATAAGAGTCACTGCAACGAGTTGAAATGTCCGTGAAGACGATGTTGATGATGATTAACAGTCAATTTCAGCAATCCATGGGTTGAAGCGTGTTCATTGAACAGGTTGATGATGTTGATGATCTTTATGAGAACTGATAATTTCTCTCTCAAAATAACTGCAAACAGTTCTTTGATGCATAAACTGCTCTGATCTGATCTGGTGAAGTGATCTCATATGATGTGATGGTGTGATGATCAAGCGATCTAATATGATGTGATGATAATCTTGAAGAATCCGCCAGCTTTATATAGTTTGCAGCTATTCTTCTAGAACTCACTATTAAGGAAGGTTCTAGCATTTTCTTTAAAAAAAACTTTCTCCTTTCAGGAGCAGTCAAAATCCAGAACACTCTTGAATGACCTCATTGAAATCAAGAGTGTCAATAGCATAGCTAAGCCTATTGTTCCTAATCTCTATTCAGAAATAACAATACAACTCCTTGGCCTTTTAAATAGGCAAGGCCTGCATAATAAAAAGACATTCTTGAATGTTCTTTACAATTCTTGGCTAGCCTTAAAGGGAAATAACTAATAGATGAATGTAATTGCTTTTAAATTCTTCTACAATTATTCTTATATATAACAATATATATATATATATGTATATATAAATATGTATAATTTATATATATATATAAATATATATGTATATATAAAGTATGACCCAGCTAGGGATCATCCCCCCAGGTCTAAGGACCTGTCTACGCCACTGGCGTGTGGTATGCATGCGCAATCAACAAACCGCGTTCGTACTGCATGCACTTTGGCACTCATATTTTGTTATGTCAACTGACAAGGATTTATCTTTCAGGGTCATATAAAACAAATAATGAATGTTCTTTTTATTCGTGCAAAGAGCAGAATATTCTATTCGGTCCATTACACTCATCATTAAGTACATCATACATTGCAATTTTCTCCATCATCATCTCCAAGGTATACACTTCGTAATTCCGAAGGTTCGTAATTCCGAAACACGTAAATTGCCTATACCTCGATGTTCGTTAATCCGAAAACGTAAAAGGGTTCGTTAATCCGAACATTTGCGGCGTTATTCCGAAGGTTCGTTAATCCGTAGACGAAATAAGGTTTGTTAGTCCGAAAACGAAAGAAGGTTAGGTAATCATTTAGTTTTTGGACTAACGAACCTTCGGAATTACGAACCTCATTTCTTTTTCGGATTAACGAACCTTCGGAATTACCAACCTCACTTCGTTTTCGGACTAACGAACCTTCGGAATTACAAACCTTCGGAAATACGAACCTTCGGAATAACGAACCTTTGGAAATACGAACCTTCGGAATAACGAACCTTCGGAATAACGAACCTTCGGAATAACGAAGCTTCGGAATTACAAATGTATGCGATCTCCAATCCCAAATTGGATTGTGCATATGAATATTGCCGGAAAAAAAAATGATTTTGCTTATTTGTTCTTTTCTTCGATCTGCTGTAGGCATAGTTTGAGAGCGTCTTGAAGCAGCAAAATGTCCATACAATGCTTGCATTTTATCTAATTTCTTAAAACTGTAGTGCATATGAACCAAAAGAAGTATACTTCCCAATGGCTCCCTTTACTTTGGGTTATGAGATGCAAAATCTTCCAAAAATATCATTAAATAACTTTAAACTTCATAATGATTGTCACTACTTTTCCCCGAGATCTAAGTTACCATAAAAAAAAATCAGAGTCAAATAATTTGTGGAGCCCTCATTGATTACAATATAAAAATCACCTACCCCCTGCGAAAGGAGCCTGGTTTCGTTTAAACCACTTTTGGTTGCTGAGACAATGTCAAGCGTCGCCTTGTCATTCTAACTCACTGTTAAGCGCACCAAAGGGACCGCGGAATGTCAGCGGGAATCAGGCACCAACATCTTTGTGAGAAATGAGGGGGGCGTTGCCTCGTATATGATTTCAACAGCGTGTGAGGAAAATAAAACAGAAGTGAAATTCAATATACATGATACAATTGGAAAAACAATATATAATTTAAAAGAAAAAGAAACATATGAGGGAGAAGAAGAAGGAGAAGAACAAGAAAAAGAAGAATAGGAAGAAGAAGGAAGAGGAGGAATAGGAGGTGAAGGGGGAGAAAAATATTTATTTGATAATATTATTTATTTGGGTTAACAAAATAGTAACCCAAGTCACATCTTTATTGATCAAAATCACATAAAATCATCATTATTCCGCCCAAATTGAGTGATTGATAAGATCATTCTTTTTCACGACCTTTATCCTCATAACGCTACCTTGGATACCATCGGCCCTGTCATGCCTGTTGGGACTGCGGTGAAACTTCATTCATATCTTAAATAAAGCTGACAAATACAAGTCATCATGATCTTTTTTTTATTGGCTGGAAATCATAGCTACTATCGAAATAGATATTGCTTTTCTTCAATTTGCCCGAGGGGGATCGATCGACGAAATTGGATTCGGAAACATCAAATGTTCAACGTTTTCCTAACATTAATTTACCATGACATGAATGACAGGCAAGGGGACGTCCAGGCGATGAAGTCACATTTGATAAAAAATTGCTCTTTGGAAATGAGTGTCCTTTTTTCTGCCTTCAGGAAATCGCGGCCCTCGCCGGGGTAATATTGATTTTTTTTCTCTTCATCGCCTGATCGAAAAAGAACAAATTAAATGTTCTGTAAAGTATTTTTAAAAGGTTTTATTCATTTATTTTTTCATAAATTCAATACGCACGCGAACATTAAATGTAAACATTACTGTAACCGATCATTACCAATAGAGTTAAACCGCATACATTCGTAATTCCGAAGCTTCGTTATTCCGAAGGTTCGGATATTCCGGAGGTTCATTTTTCCGAAGGTTCGTATTTCCGAAGATTCGTTAGTCCGAAAACGAAATGAGGTTCGTAATTCCAAAGGTTGGTTAGTCCGAAAAAGAAGTGAGGTTCGAAATTCCGAAGGTTCGTTAATACGAAAAGGAAACTAGGTTCGTTATTCCGAAGGTTCGTTAGTCCAAAAACGAAATGATTAACGAACCTTATTTCGTTTTCGGACTAACGAACCTTCGGAACAACGAACTTGATTTCGTTTTCGGATTAACGAACATTCGGAACAACGAACCTTATTTCGTTTTCGCATTATAGAACCTTCGGAATAACGCCACAAATGTTTGGATTAACGAACCCTTTTACGTTTTTGGATTAATGAACATCGAGGTATAGGCAATTTACGTGTTTCGGAATTACGAACCTTCGGAATTACGAAGCGTAACCGAGTTAAACAATATTGAACACTGCTGATAAAACTGATATTAACGCTGACATCTTACGAACAAAAATGAAAGAATTATAATTTCGCATGTTCACAGCACCTTGGACACTCTGCAGAGTGGATTTGGCGCATTACAAATCACATTTATTATTGTTATTATTATTATTACGAAATTTAGGAAACACAACACAATGTTGTCTTAGTCCAGTGAGGTAGATATGATTGTAAAACAAAACAATTTCTAGGATTAATGGCTGTTCTCCCCACTCTTAGAATTATAATATCCTTGTTTCTTAAATATCAAGATAATCTGTTAACGCCTAAAAGACCCATGAACGCATCATTTACCGAGTCCCAGGGGCAAGTTGTGTCGATAACTTATATTTTCTAGATTTCAAGACAAGGGCGCAGCGTTTGTTCAATAAAAGTTAGAGAAATGTGCCCGAGGGACTTTGGAAATGACATACGAGTCACAATGAAATGCCACACGTTACGCCATAATTTAAAAAGGTCTGTTTAGTATCAAACACGAACCACATGGGCCTATTTATTTCCATTTTCAAATCGATTTTCTGATCACGTTCTCAGAGGCTCTATTTGAATTGATACAAAAGATGCAAACACTTCTGATATCAGCAAACTTAATATTTCTTAATTCATAGTGGTTTTGATGGGTATGTGTAAACAAAGCTATCTATTGCAATACAGTACAAGCTGAAATCAATATATACCCTAATAAAAAAAAAGCAATCGCACTATCGTTCAGTTTGAAACCGCAAAGATGAATCTTCTGAAGAAAAAAAATCGGTTATTCAAACTATAATGGATGTAATAATACAGAACTTTATTCTCAGATAAAAGATCGACAAATATAACAAGTCTCATTTCTCACCAATCTGTTAACAACCAACGAATCGACGATACATGTATACTTGAAAAATGGGATAGGTCAGCGCGTGTCCTTGTCTGGCGAAAGCTATAAACACTTGCGTTTTTGTCATGAACTTATATGTTTTATCATCACTCTCACAACCGCATACATTCGTTATTCCGAAGGTTCGTATTTCCGAAGGTTCGTAATTCCAAAGGTTCGTTAATCCGAAAACAAAATGAGGTTCGTAATTCCGAAGGTTCGTTAATCCGAAAAACGAAATGAGGTTCGTAATTCCAAGGTTCGTTAGTCCGAAAACGTATGATTAACGAACCTTAGTTCGTTTTCGGAGTAACGAACCTTCGGAACAACGTACCTTATTTCGTTTTCAGATTATCGAACCTTCGGAATAACGAACAGTGTTTCGTTTTCGGACTAACGAACCTTCGGAACATCGAACCTTATTTCGTTTTCGGATTATCGAACCTTCGGAATAACGAACCTTCGGAATAACGCCACAAATGTTCGGATTAACGAAACCTTTTACGTTTTCGAATTAACGAAAATCGAGGTATACTAGGCAATTTACGTGTTTCGGAATTACGAACCTTCGGAATTACTAAGTGTAAACTTACAACAAAAGGAACTATTATGAGAAGGGTATTGGGGAAAGAATGGTACAGGTCCATTTTGAAAATAAGCATATTTTTGTCCATGTATACCACTGTCAATCTTTTCACAGAAGTCTTCGTGTTAATCACGGTCTGGTGTTCCAGTATCAGTTATATTTATTTTACTAAACGAAAAGTAATATCTGCCCGGGCATATACTAATGTCCACTTCTTTGCACCATGAGTAAGGCAGTAATATCCCCATGGAACCCTAAGTGCGAAGAGTCCATTTTACAGAGAAGTGGACAAAGAGGACGACCACCGCCCATATAATAATTTCAATCTTATAGTTTGGACAATTAAAGACAACCCAACAAGATAAAAATACTAATGGTCCTAAACATGCTATATGGATTGCTTAGCTGATCAGTAGGTTTTCATACAACCACTATCAGATTATCATTGCATAAAACCGTGAACCCCTCCCCCCGAAAAAAATGACCATCTGACCATGTGATTTTGTTTGCATGGTCAGCTCTCCCTTCAAAACCGTTCCGGGGACCCCTGACACCAACAGATGTTAACACACGTGGCAATCTGGGGGGGGGGAGGGGGTAGATCGTCCATCCAATTTCTCCAACCCACCCCCACACCTAAAACTTCATGAAATCACGTCGCATGCGTGTTAAAACTCTCCGACGCCGCGGCCCTGAATGCTCTGTTGAGATGCCTGAGGAGCATCAGATACAGTTTCAAACTAAATGATGCGATCGTCTGAAAAGACAGGTTTTTGTGAATTCGATGTTTGTCCTCCCCTTCTATTCCCTCCACCACTCTCTCTCTCTATCTCTCTATCTATCTATTTATCTATCTATCCATATATCTATCTATCTACCTATCTATCTATCTATATATCTATCTATCCAATCATCCATCCATCATTCTTTCTTTCTTTCTTCTTTCTTCCTTTATTTTTTCTTCCTTTTTTCTTTTGTCTTTCTTTTTTTTTCTTTCTTTCTTTCTTTCTTTCTTTCTGTCTGTCTGTCTGTCTTTCTTTCTTTCTTTCTATTTCTATCCCTCCGCCTAAGAGGGACGTATTAACGAACTTGTTAGCAATGAAAAATGCATTACTCGTAACATCATTTCTTTTGCATTTCTGATGTCTGATTATTGTCAATACGTATATAGGGGAACCAAGATCCTCCTCCTAAAAGAATATTGTTGTTAAGCTTAGGTTCATAAGGTAATTCCAATTTTATTGTACCGCACTTGAGGAATTAGGTGTCAATTATATTATGCATTTAAAAAATCTAACATTATCATCATCCCCTTTCTCGTTAACAATAACCCATGCACACAGCAAAAACTGTAGAGTCAACCGGTGTACAGAGAGGACCACACCACTTATTTTACACCGGTGTTAAATTGACAGTGTTAGTTTAACACCTATAGGTATTATTACAACACCTTTGGTTGTTACATTTACCATATTTGGTGTTATGTTGAATCTCTAGTGTGTAATTTTAACACCTCAGGTTGTGGTCCTCTATTAACACCGACTGGTGTCAATTTTAACACCGCAGATTTTACAGTGCTGCAGGATATAATTCTCAATGATTAAGTTCATTTTTTTTTAAATAGCAGAATAACATGACTTCCATACCAAGAATGGTTGTATTCATAAAATTACATTTCTGCCATTCAACCTGCAATCAGCTTCCTGAAATCGGGTATTAATCTCACACGCCAATGATAATTGAGCTTTTTGCTCAAGGAGTGTGTTCTGTAACTCACCGGAAAGTAAACTTCTTGTTCTCTCTTGTTAAAGTGGCAACCATTTCTTACTTACGGAGGACGCGATCTTATGTTACTTCACAAAATGAAATGTCTCTTAAAATTCACCACAATGTGACTTTTCCTGTTTCTTCGACGTGTATTTCATCCCATTTATCACATCTTAAGAACCCCCTTGATGTCACTTTTGAGTTTTCCTTGATTTTGTCTAATATTGACTAAGAAGCAAGGAGTTTATTCCTCCTCAGCAGCTGCAGTTATTAATTTATAATATCTAGTTCGTTTTCAAATCTTTTTATTTTGACCCCACCTGTTTCTTGTAAATTCAACTTACATTGCCGGCAAAGATTTGATACGACCCTCAGGGAACGATCATATATCTTAGGATATTCGATTAAAGACAAAGGAAATTCGATCCAGAGGCATGACAGCAATTGATTTTTACTTTCCTCAAATCTTCCTCTATCTCTTTGTCCCTATCCCCACCCCATCCTCTCTTCCATTCTCTCTCTCCCTGCGCGCTTCCCCCCCCCCTCTCTCTCTCTGTTTCTCCCTCTTCTCCGTTTCTTCTATCTATTTGCTCCCGCCATTCCCGGTTTATTTGTCCCCCCTCTCTCTCAGTTACACTTCGTAATTCCGAAGGTTCTTTGTTCCGAAGGTTCGTAATTCCGAAACACGTAAATTGCCTTATACCTCGATGTTCGTTAATCTGAACATTTGTGGCGTTATTCCGAAGGTTCGTTATTCCGAAGGTTCGATGATCCGAAAACGAAATAAGTTTCGATGTTCCGAAGGTTCGTTAATCAGAAAACGAAATAAGGTTCGTTGTTCCGAAGGTTCGTTAATCCCAAAACGAAATAGGGTTCGTTAATCATTTCGTTTTTGGATTAACGAACCTTCGGAATTACGAACCTCATTTCGTTTTCGGATTAACGAACCTTCGGAATTACAAACATCACTTCGTTTTCGGACTAACGAACCTTTGGAATTACGAACCTTCGGAAATACGAACCTTCGGAAAAACCAACCTTTGGAATATTCGAACCTTCAGAATAACGAAGCTTCGGAATTACGAATGTATGCGCTCTCTCTCTAATTCTGTACACTGTTAGGAAATTTATCCTTAAAATAAAAGAAGTTCCGGCAGCAGAGTCTCGAGAACACCTGTAATGTTACCAGATTGCGTAATCTAAAAAATTGGTATTATGGTAACTTACAAATTTCCTTAAATAAAACACATTTCCCCCTGTTTTTATATGAATTTACAAAATGATTCTATTACTGCTTTCTGCAAAATGTTCTCCTTTTCTGTAAAATCACGGTGTTTTAACAGTGTATATCCTTTGATATTTTCTATTCATATTGTCCCTTTCTGCCCCCCTCCCCCCTCACCCATATTTCAGTGTCCTATCTCCATTCTCTCACTCTTTATTTTTTTTCATAAATTTCTTCAATTTTTTTACTATCAATTCCCTTTTTTTGGCCTGGATACGATTTCTTATTTCTTCCACCGAATAAAGTAGGTCGGGAAGTCTGTGTTATCACAATGTTAAGACATTTCCCTTTTCGATCCTATCCTCCATTTCTACTTTTCAACCTATTTCCCCGTCCATTTTTTTCTTTAACTGTGATTGTGGTTGAAATATGAATGAGTGCAATTTGTTCATTTATGCACCTTCAAGCGATCAATTTTCTACAGCGAAGCGTCAAAGAGGGTGCAGTGATCAACCGCTTTTTGATGGTGCAATCACTATTGTGCACCCTAAAAGCTGCAGAGTTGCATCTTTAAGGGTGCGAAGAATGATTTCTGGCTGTAAAATACCACCCCCCCCCCCAAATAAAAAGTAAATGTATAATAAATACAATTCTTAATTAAAAAGTGATTGTAATTCGACGAAAGTTTCTTTTCCTCTTTCTTCTTCTTTATTTTGTTTTGCTTCTACGGTAGTAGGCCTATTTTGATCATTTATAGAATGTATCCCACCCACAGGGAGTTCTATTAAAATCGATTTAAGTAACCCTAGATCGCTGTAGATATTATTGTCGATTTCTGATGATTTCCAGAGTTAGATACAATTTCCTACCCCATCCCTCTCCTCAAATACAAAGCAAGGTCAATGAAGGAACTATGACAATAATTCATCCCGGAAATCCCAGGAAATGTAACAAATGACGAGAATATTTGTCATTTTTAAAGGTTAGCAGATGTTTCACTCAAAGGGAATATAGATTAGAAAATCCTTTTAGTTGCAGTGCGATCCTTTAACGCTCCGGTTTTGTGTGCCTCTTCAATAACAACAAAATATGAAAGAAGCAAAACTAGTTTCAGTTGTAGAGAAGAAAATCCGTTAAGATACCCGACTTATTGGGGGATGTGCCGTAGGCCCCGCTTAGCCCCACCCCACATCAGTTTTAAAATTTAATTTCGCCTTGAGCGATCATTGTCCAAAACGCTGAATATCATAAACATTGTGGCCCAGTGGATTAGTCTCCGGACTTTGAACCAGAGGGTCGTGGGCTCGAATCCCAATCATGGCGTAATTTCCTTCAGCAGGAAATTGATCCACAATGTGCTGCACTCAACCCAGGTGAGGTAAATGGGTACCTGGCAGGAATTTAATCCTTGAAACGCAGCGCGCGTAACAGCTGCACTGCTAAAGCCAGGGTGATTATGCTGCATATACTGTAGAGCGCTTAGAGACTTCTGACAAAGTAAGTATTAAGCGCTATATACATGTAAGCAAGAATAATTATTATTCTTGGATGCGCCATATTTCAGAGAATTCGAAACGTTTTTACCACTTAAATCACCAATGACAAACATGTTATTTACACACTTTTATGATGTATCAAAAAAAGGATAGTCCATTTATTAAACAAATCATTAATCACAATTTTACTCATTATTTTTTTCATTATTGACATCATAATTATTGGATTGAAAAAAGTGAAAAAAGAGAAAATAAGCATCGATATCTTAATTCAGGATTTATTAAAAAATGATCACAGCTTGACTGTTAAATTGACATTTTTTTTAAAAAGCATGAAGAAAGTAGAAATGAAAAGCAAAAAAATAAGCGAAAATTCCAAAGAAACAATAAAAATGTACATGCAGATGTAATATTAGTTACGACAAAACCAGATAGGTTCATCAATAAATGCTCATATTAATAAATTTCAATCAAATGCACACACAGTCCCCCGTCGACAAAATCAACCGTGGAAAGTCGATTATATCGACTACGTTTTGTATATCAAAGGGGAATGAAACCTTTGGAACAAGTAGGTCTGTGTCAAACAGAAAAAATCAAAGAATAAGAACAAAGAAAGTTTGAGAAAAATCGGACAAATAATGAGAAAGTTATGAGCATTCATTAAAATATGGCAATCACTAATGCTTTGGAGATCCTCCCATTGGCAATGCGACAAGGATGTGTGATGTCAAGTGTGAACGACTTTCCCTTTGATGGACTATAAAATACTCCCAAAATGTTTCTTTTTGCTTTTTCTTATGGTGATACAAACTCTTCATCCATGATGAATTCTTTCAAAATCTGTATTACATGCTCTCCTATAGAAAGAACACATGATCTACTGATAGATGTGATAAAAGAAGCGGTTTAAGTGTAATACATACTAGAGTAATGGGGAGAGTTGTTCACAAGTTACATCACACAACTTTATTGTGACATTTCCAATGTGAGGATCTCCATAAGCATGATAAGACCATAACATTAGTGATCGCAACATCTAAATGTTCATAACTTTCTCATTATTTGTCCAATTTTTCTAAAACTTTCGTTGATCTGTTTCTTTGATTTTTCTGTTTTCAAACAAGCTATCTTGTTCCAAAGGTTTCGAAACAGAAAACCATAATGATTTGATGAGGTTCATATATCTAATATACATAGGTCCGTTTTCTGAAGATCTGGGGCCCATCTTACAAAGAGTTGCATTTGATCCAATCAATCGCAACTATGGAAAGCCAGCAAAGTCAACATATAAAATTCATGAATATACAAAAAAAATCTAGGTATGAATGTATATCCATAAATTCATTGATTGGTGAGTACTTTTTTGCTTACAGAGGACATTTTGCAAATTTCCTGTAGAAAAAATTATGACACTAATGGATTTCCATAGAGTTACGATCGATTGGATCAATCGTAACTCTTTGTAAGACGGGGCCCAGTTTTGGCCGCAGAATATTAATCTGTGCTATATCTATGGGGAGCCAAAAAGTTAAAAAAAGTTGTGTGCATAATATTATGTTTTATTTTGATAGCGGTATTTTCTCGTTGGTTCAATGGAGGGGGGGGGGTATTTTGATTAATTTTCAAGAACGGGTCCTTTCAGTGCATTGCGTCACAACTGGCTACCAAACTTAGAACCAGACTTAACTAAGCCGGAATTCGGATACATACGGGCATATATACTTACAAGCGTTTAGAACATGTCGAAAGCTAGATTCAGCGAGATTCTTCTAAAAGGTGCAGTATTCACTCTTTGAAAATGTAAGAGGTGTTACGATGGTTTAACGGCGGAATCACCTTACTTCGGATGCTTCTGGCTATGACGTCCATTTAATCAAAACCTAAAAAGAACCATTTTCAATGTAACTTTGCCTGATTGGGGTTTTTTAATATCACTTTTCGTTTGTCTTTCAATAACAACGATATCAGGTTTCGCGGATCAAACAAAATCTAAGTGGATTCTTTTTCAAGGTTCTGTATTATCTCGATAGATGGTATATAAGAAATCTTCTGAAAACCGATACCTACATTCGATCCGTTATTCGCCTATCATAGTGATCGTATTCCATTATACACTGCCTAGAGCTAGAAAACATTAACACATTAAGCTGCAGATTAGAAAAATATACAGTATTATTATACAAAAACCGCCAATTGTCTTTTTCTTTCTATTTGTTATCTTCATCATAATCACCGTCATTACCATTGTCATAATCATCGTCATTATTTCGTTTGTCTTTGTCTTCTTTTCAATATTCTTCTTCTCATTTTCATGATCCTTTTCTTTATTTTCGTCAACTTTCATCCCCATATCTTTCTGCAAGCGTGGATAAACAAAACGAACTTTATCCATGTTTTCATAACGTATACACAAAACATTATACAACACAGGGTTTTAGAAATTTGCTATCGCACTCCGCCGGCTTGGGTATATAAATGCAACACGAACAGTCATAATCACACCTGTCACATATCAATCAAATGTTTTACGAAAAAGCAAAAGGAAGTGAAGTTCTGGTCAAGAAAAGACAAAGAGCGAAAAAAAAACCTCCTGCATTTTCTTTGCAAACCCAGTCACAGTGAATGATAACTGAGGCATTAATATGTGGCGGACGCCAGACATAGATTCATAAGAACTTTCTTTTACATGAATTTTTAAAAGGTCAAATGTAGAACAACAACATATCAAATGGTAAGGTTTTACATCTGGACCGCCAGGAATCGACAGGATGGACGCGTCGTCGTCTATAATGTTTCTGACTCTCGCCTTTCGTATAAAGGATCGTGGGTTCGAATCCTTGCCACATAGCGCATTTTCATTCAGCAAGAAATCAATTCTCACTATGCTGTACTCGACCCAGGTGAGGGGAATGGGTACCAGGTAGGATTTATTCATGTAATGCACTAAAAACGCCGTCGAAAAAATGATAGCTCGAGATAAAGACAGGGTAATAAAAGCAGCGTTACTCGAGGGAAAAAAAATCGTTATATAAGTCTAGCTATTATCATTATTGTTATCACTGTTATTATTATTATTATTCTTATTATTGTTATACTATTTTCATTATCATGATTATTATTATTATTATTGTTATTATCATTATTATAATTAATATTATTGTCATCTGTTATTTACGTTAGTAGGTGATGGCGAATAAAATGATGATGATGGTAGTGATGATGATTATGATGATGATGATGGCCTTGATGACCAAGTAGGTATTCTAAAAGCCTGTTCGTAACGTGATGTACGACTGCTACATGCAGGAGTGGGATATTTTCATTTAGCACAAGTAAAGGTCACCTGCCGTGGATAAAGTCATTCGTAGCTTATGAACAGCTTTATGAAACAACGACCGGGGGAGAAATCCCAGAATACGATGTACAAGAGTTGAATACGGACGGTCCGCACCTTCTGGCTGACAGTCAAGGGGCATTATGAATTGTACGTCATTTGCATTGAAGGATATTTTTTTTCATGAACCATACAAATAATACAAATAATAATTGATATCTTCCGTGAATACAGAGCGAGTTTGCCGTCTCTCAAAAGGCACACATTATTTTCGCATTTTCCTACAAAATCATTGAAATGGAAATCGATCATTTTATTCCCTGACTAGCAAAATAATCATGATTACTGTTTGCAAAATGCTGAATATAGAAAGGTCCCCAATTGGTCAATGATTGATAACATCATCAAATGCCCACTTTGCAAAATAAAATCATCCATTTCAGTCGACATTTCGTTCTCACCGCAGGCGATAACAAGTGTTTTCTTTAACACCCGATATTCGGCAATAAATTACAAGGCGATTGATCCTTGTAATTACAGGAAATATTATCTGTTGTTGGGCTACGATCAATTAATCAGTACCCACTCTTCATGATATCGATATCACGAAGTGATACACGATACTATCGATTTGGCCTTTGATAATTTGAAATCGATCTTTGTGCTATTGATTAATTCTGAGTATGAATTCTTTATATCCTTTTTTGAAGTTTGTTCTAACAATTCCGGTATTCTGTAAATGGCTTCGTTGTAAAGTGTGATTTAGGAAAAAAAAGTTTTTAAACCCCTTCGCATAGACATTCAGCGAACGCTAATTTCTTTAATAAAAAAATCCGTTGATTAAATTTTTTAACCTTCGTCAGGCATCAGTCATGTTCTGACCCAAATGAATTGAATGCCGTGCTCGCATTAAAAACAGATTCTGGCGAAAACAGTCATTTTTTGGTTTTTATTGCCAGGCATTTCTCGAAGCAACATCGAAATCACATCATTAGTTATTTAAATTATCCTTTAGTTATAGACTCATGTGAATCGGAACATTAATCTAGTATTGTGAAACATCTATAATTAAAAGGGGGGGGGGGGGGGGAGCGGCGACGAAAATATCGTGCATGTATATAAGAAACCATTAAAGAGGGGAGCATCTTCCTTGGAAGCCTTCGATAATGCTCCATCATTTTTGCCAGATCAGTATTCTTCGCACGCTCATCGTTCATTATATTTTGTTATTCTTAAAATTTCAATTTTTCAATCAAACGACTTTTTGCGTATAAAGAAGGTGGCTTACATTAATAAGAAAAATGTTCATATATATATATATATATATGTACACACACACACACACATATATATATATATATATATATATATATATATATATATATATATATATATATATCCCTTGGTAAAATAATGATTTCCAGAGATAAGGAGGAGAAACTAAAACGCTTACATTTCACCGACCGCTGAAATTCAATAAGTTGTTATGGACGCCTTTCTACTGCATTGGGAGTTTGAGTTATTTCGTCCGGAAAAGCTGCATATCCTCCACTCTTCTATCTTTAGCAAGCAAGCATGAATACGGTCATCTTGATTTTTTGTTGTTGTAATTTTACTCACTAAAATCTATAATGTTTTAGCTGACTTTGTCGAATTTCGACGCGCTTGACTAAAAGAGCTCTAGAATGATTTTGGTTTCAACCTCGGTCATTTTTAAAGTTCAAAACAGTAGCTGAAGTTTTAAGAACAAGAAAGAACCAAATTCTATTCCATAAAACACCCCCAAATCAACAGAGTTGGCCTAAGAAATCATTTCGGGCAGGATTACCTCAATTGATTTCGTAATTGCTTGGGGATCTTCCTCTATGTATTAACACTATAAGTATGGATATTGGTTTTATATTGGATTTCGCATACAGTTACCGTATTATTTATCACGTTCATTGTATTAGTCCGCAATAAGCGGATGAAAATAATTTCAAGATTCTAAACAGACTTTAAATGCAATTAATGAGAGAGTAATATCCATGGATTTAATAAAGGACTATCCTGTCGCAATATGGAAAATAAAATGAAAAATGGTTAGATTAGATAAATTATTTATGAGAGAAATTAATTGATTTGAGCTTGTCACGACACACTGAATAAATCCACATCAAACCAGGGGGATTTTGATCAAACCAATCATACCATCCCTTAAGTACCCTCGCCAGCAAGATTATACACAATTGTTATTTCAAAACCCAGTCTTTCCTTCATCCACACACCGCAAACACACCCTCCCTCACACACACTCACCCCGCCCCCCTCACAGCACACATACACCCGCTGCACCCCTCTACATATATACCCACATTAACACAAACGTAGTAGGCCTTGTCTCTCGATCTTGAATCTACGCAGTATCAGAATCGAACGTATTCTAACGTCAGGCACAGATTAACGTCATTAAGCAGAACATGCACGTAAACTGTCTGGCCCGTATTCTGATAGCATGTTTAACTTAAACTCAGGTTTACAGTTGTGGTTTAAGTATGGGAAGCCAAAAGACCATAATTCTTATTAAGTTGTATGTTTCTCATGTTTACTGTGCTCTTTCCTGAGTCATCGATAAAGAAGACAATGGTCTATTTATACTTCCTAAACAATTATGAATGATTTGAAAGCCAAATGAGCTAGAGTATGTTATGTCTTCTGTCAGTGATTTATGTAACAATTGGCTAGCCATACTCAAACCACAACTTTAAACCTGAGTTTAAGTTAAACCTGCTATCAGAATACGGGCCTCTATGTTTAACGCAATGCGCACGGCTCTACATACTGCAATCGCAGAGTAAACTCTCGATCTTGATCCCCGTCTTGATCAACAAAGTATTCATAGATCGATCTGCATTTTCCTGTCCAATTATTCATTTCTTTTTTATATCCTGTGCTCCAAATCGGCAACTGCGTTTTTTACTAGATCTAAATACGGACAAGACCTATTAAACCAAGGCGACCAAGCTCATCGGCACTAGCGTACCTAAGAGAGGGGGGGGGGCTGACTGCCCCCTGGCGCGTCACAACTCATGCAAGGGACGTACCCCTGCCCCCCTGACGAGTCACAACTGATCCCTGATGAGCCACAAGTGACCCCTTTTTGCTTGTCATTTTTTTTCTGGTTCGAAATGTCCTTTATTTGCGGTTGAAGACCTTTTTGTTGCCTTGTCAATTTTTTGGGCGGACGAATTTGCCCCCCCCCTTGGAAAAAGGGTACCGGTAATCGAAGATGTAAGCTTTATATTTGCTTCCAGAATTGCGATGGGACAAAATTATTTCACGCCCCTTGAGGGATAGGAACTATAAAACAGAGATTAACGATTAATCGTACGTTCGGATTTTAGGTTTAATTGTACATTGCAGTCAATGGAATCAATCGTAAAAAATGTTCTACGATGATTAGTAAGCTTTGTGTTACGACCCCCTGAAAAATGGGAGAAAACCAATGACAGGAAAGGGTGGAGATTCTAAATAATTCAAGACAAAAAAAACATGTATTCAAAGTAAACGACCAACTCTTAGCTTAGCTGTGTCAATACAAATCGCTTAGCAAGAAACATTAAAACTCTTAAAGATAAATTCCAGTTGTGGGAACGATCTCAAAATGACTTTTTACAGAATTTAATATAATGATCAACAAAGTGTCTGTTTGTATGAATACAAAATATGTGCCAAAAGATTCTGGAAAAAATTTTGTAATTGCTGAGAAATAAGCAAAATAAGCGCGGATTCGGTCACTTCCGTCGGGTCTTTATTCCAGCAATAATAATACACTGTCCCACGTGTGCCAATCTGTGTTGGCGATTTTCAGTGTGATCGTTTCTTAGCTAGATATTATGATTTCACAAAGTTCAGTTTATGTAACTGTACCAGATCTAGATCCACGATGGTATATTGGTACCTAAACTTGGTTTTACAGACTTTCTCACGAAATCAGTGTTTTACTGCAACTACTATCATACAGCTTTAAACCTAGTACAAATAATGGCACGAGACCCGAAGCCGTTTTGAGATGTCCTGATGCAAAAACACACATGATGTGAATGGGATGGCTAAGTGCAGTTTGCTAGGATAGCTTAGAAAATCATCTGAATCCGAGGCGAAATAAACAGAGAGAATGACCCTAAACTCAGATGTAAGTGACAAGATTCTCCCATTTCAAGTAGGCAACCTTGAATATGTCATTGCCGCCAGTCATACATGAAAAAACATTGTGCGTGTATGTTTCTTTGCTGCATGCATCCTTGGCCCGTTGCATAGAAAGTTGCAATCAACTGCAACTTGATTCTAACCAATTGGAAGCTCGAAAAAGAGAGTTGCGATTGATTATTTTTGTTGCTTTGCGATCAAACCCTGTTCATTCTTAAACAGACCCCGTGTCAAAACCAGTGCCGACCGCAGAGAAACGTTGTTAGCTTACAGAGCGCAGTAAGCTTAGTCACATCTTTCGGATTGTTCAGTCCAAACATTTATTTCAATGCGTAAGCAATGAATTGTAACATTGGGCATCGCCGCCTCATTATCGGTTGTAACAGGGCCTCTTTTAGTGCATTGTCAGTGCTAACAACGTTTCTATGAGGTCATTAGGCCTACTGGTGTTTAAAGGTAACGTTTGCATCTGTCGAGATTGAGTCGGATGTCCAAACGATAAAAATTTAGGCTTTGACTAAATCCAAAGTTACAAGTGTTCCCATTTAGTGCCATCGTCGTCTGTAAACCAGGTAAAGAAAGGATTCGAGCTCGACGAATGCTCCTTTTTTGACAAAATCCGTAAAACAGCAGTCACTGTGTTGATGAGACATCGTATCAATTAATTTGCACCGATCGAGGAGTGCGAAGCATAAAGCAGATAAATAGAAAAGTGAAATGGAAGTGCTATTATAGCAATAAAGTAAGATATATAGAATGGCAATACTACTCTTTAAATTTCCATCATAGATTTGACGGGAATTCTCGTTACGGAAGGGTTGTTTCTTTCTTGAAACAAAAATGTTCGAAAATGTGCAAGCGGGAGGAAAATATTATTCTCGCTCCACTATCTGCGATAACATTTTGTTTTAAGAGGAAGAGATGCATCACTCAAAGAGTAACGTGCTTAGGGGGGATTGTCAAACTAGGAATACGGAACACTCTTTTAGGAGTAGCCCATTTATTCCTCCACCAGTCATGACAGGGCATACATTTTCCATCACTGGCGAACAGATAGGGAGGGGAAGCGGGTATGGGAAGGCATGGATATAATTAAATATACCGATTAATCAATAAAACAATCAATCAATCAATCAATGAAGAAACAATTTTTTTTTCTATTTATCCTCAATTGAGGTACTTTATTATTCATAAAATATCAAAAGATACAGGTTTTTACATTAACAAAATTCACATATCACACGACAATATTTTACAAGAAATACAAAAAATACAATAAAATATGTTTCTTACACTACCAGTCACAATTCCTCGGCCCGCTGTCACCCGTCGAGAACCAGAGAACAATAGATTCAGTGGACTGAATCCATTGTTCTCCGGCTCCAACAGGCCAACCAACAGCGGACCATAAAAACCGCGACTGGTAGTGTATTCACTCAAAGTAAAAACGTATCTTCCGCAACTCAGTTTCATTAAATCTTTTCTGATTATACTTTAAACTTAGGTGAAATCTTATTTCTGCTTTCAGATCTTTCAATAAATAGTTTCCATGTAACACATGTTTCTTTTTATCATTACATTCTTTGACATAATTCTTATATACAGTATATTGGGCATAATTAAGGATGAAATTGACGAGTTTTGTTTTTCGGTTGCCTATATCATATCCTATAATAATAATTTTTTCATTAATGTCAATATCAAGGCCAAAAATATTCCGAATAAGACACGAAACTATTTTCCAAAATAACCTCACTTTTTTGCATGTCAATAAAAAATGACAAATAGTTTCTCTGCAATTGCAAGTACAACATAAATTATCATTCAAAATTCCCCATTTGCATAAATTGTCTTTGCTGGGCAATATTTTGTGAAAAAGTTTAAAATTAAATTGTTTTATTTTATTGTCATTAATTTGTTGAAATTTGAATTTAAATACTTCACTCCAATCAAATTCGTTTGACAAGTCTAAACGATCTTGCCAAAAATGTAAACAAACGGGTTCTTCTTTATATTTATCCACTAACAAACTATAATAGTGTTTAGCTGACATTTTCTCGACATTTATTGAGTCACCTGTTGCTAACTCAATCACATTGGGTTCTTCTTTTTGTAGCCGTTGTGGGGTTCTTGTATTACGTAATTTCTCTAACCAGAAGTGTGGAAATGCCTTTTTGAGTTTTGACATTTCGAAAGAAGTAAGCAATTGTCTGCGGTTAAAATAGTTGCTAATACACGAAAAATCTTTCCAATTCCCATCTTCTATAATCTGTCCCACTGTATAAATCCCCTCTTTGATCCAGTTTTGAAAAAATAACGTTTCTTTCTCATGTTTTATATTACTATTATACCAGATAATTTCTTGGTTTACATTGCAAACATTAAACATGTGAATATACTTTATTTCAGACCACGATCTAAAAAGGTCAATGTAAAACACTGGTAACTGTTTTCTTTTGCATATTCTTATCATATCATTTTTTTGGCAATTAAATCTCAAACACATAGGAATGTCAGAAATTTTACTGATCCAATAATTGAATAAAATTTTCCATGATGTTTTTTCACCTGAGATATATTTTTGAATCCATGATAAACGAAGAGAAGAACATTTGTAAATTAAATTGACCATTCTAAGGCCTCCTTCTATTTCAGAATTACAGCATACATTTCGCTTGACCTTTTCAGCTTTGGAATTCCATAAAAAAGAGTATATTAATCTATTTACCAATTTAATTATTTTCAATGGTACTGGGACTGCTGTTGCTGTATATACTAATTGAGAAGTGACTAAATGCTTTATGACAGTCACCTTCCCATACAAAGTTAGTTTTCGCATTTTCCATAAATCTAAAGTACTTTTCATTTTCTTCACTTTACCTTCCCAATTTAAGTTTTCAACTTCTCTATGAAATTTTCCAACATAAACCCCGAGACATTTTATAGCATTTTCTGTAAATTCCAAATCCTCAGTGTTTTGGACATTGATATTTAATCTCATGAACTTAGATTTTGACCAATTAATTTTGGGACCGACATTTTTACCAAAATTTTCTACTTCTCTCATTATTTCTTTAACAGAGTTGACAGAATCTGCAAAAATTGTAGTATCATCTGCAAACTGAACTATGCTAATATCTATGAAATCTGAACAATCTGATTCAGGGTTAGGTACTTGAATACCTCTAATTTCTGAATTCTGTTTAACTTTTGCTGCTAAAACTTCTGCCAAAATAATAAACAAAAGGGCAGACAATGGACATCCTTGCCTTACACCCCTGTTAATCGAAAACCTTTTAGATATCCAACCATAATTCATTATTTTACCACTGGCGTTATTATACAAAGTCTTAATCCATTTAATAAACGAATTTTTAAAACCAAGTTCTTCTAGTAAAGTGAATAAGAAATTATGATTAACGGTGTCAAAGGCTTTCTTAAAGTCTAATGACATAATGATACCAGGTGTTTCAGTACTTTGACAAAAATCAATTATGTCCTGTACAAGTCTAATGCATTCAGGTGCAGAACGATTTTTCATAAAACCAAACTGATCTTCAGATACAATGCAATGAATAATTTTCTTCAATCTAACAGTCAAAACACGAGCTGCTAATTTGTAGTCTATATTAAGAAGTGATATGGGCCGCCAATTATCTAGAAGATTTTTGTTGCCCTTTTTATACAAAAGAGTAAGGATGGCTTGACTTTGAGTTGAGGACAATTGTGTTTTGTCATATCCCTGATTCAAGCTGGCAACTACCATCTGTTTCAAGTCCTCCCAAAAACATTTATAAAATTCAACACTTAAGCCGTCACTACCAGGTGACTTGTTCAGATTCATTGACTTTAGTGCAAGCCAACATTCATTTTCTGTAAGCTTTCCCTCACATATATTTGCTTCTTCATCATTCAAAACATATAACTTTAAGTTACCTATATATTCTTTAAAATTATTTCTTACATCATCTTTTTGATACAGTTTAGTATAGAATTCATGTATATTTGACAAAATTTTCTCATCTTCCTTAATAATCTTTCCATTAATATCAATACAGTCTATTTCTTTCTTTTTGCCTTTTGCTTTTTCAAGCTGGAAGAAATATTTAGACGATTTCTCTCCAAACTCTAGCCACCTTGCTCTTGAGCGAACATAGGCACCTTTGCATTGATATTCATACCATTTATTGATCTCACGTTTTAAACGACTAATTTCGTCTACATCTTTGCTACGTCGATCTTTATCTAGTTTTTCACAAAGTTGATTATATCTTTTTTCAATGTATGTTATATGTTCCCTCTTCTTCCTTGACACATCAGAAGCATACTTAATGCTAAACTCCTTTATTTTAACTTTACACATCTCCCACTTCAATTGATTATCAAAATTGCTATATTCCATTTTGATCTTTTTAATAACATTTTTTATGCCTTTTTTATACATTTCATCATCAAGTAAGGAATTGTTCAATTTCCAAAAACCCTTTCCCCGCTTTTTTGTTGTCACCTGAATTTTCATCGAAACAGCATTATGATCACACTTTAATACTGGTTTAATATCAAGAGAATGCACATACGGAACAAATGCCTTGGAGACTAGCCAATAATCAAGCCGTGAATATATATTGAGTGATAACTGCCTCCAAGTAAATTGTCTCCTCTCTGGGAAGTTCTTTCTCCATACATCTATTAAGTTATTACAGTTTTGAAATTTAACAAACCATTTTTTAGGTAAGTATGTATATGACATTCCACTTGTATCCAGCTTTTTATTTTGCACACAATTCCAGTCTCCTGCAATCATAATATCATTCTGTTTCTTTAACCTGTTCACCCAACTATACAGTGACGCATAAAATAACTCCTGTGCATTTTTAGCAGGAGCATATACATTCAGGCAAAAATAAACAAGATCATGACTCATGAATCTTAATGCTATGGACCTACCATCACCTTTGGCATACATATCAATGATATTAATGTCAAGATCCTTTCGGATTAAAATAGCTACACCTTTTGAGTGTTTCGTTCCATGATCATAAATTCCTAAACCTTTCCATTCATTTGAAATAAAATTTTCCATGTCTTTTGACAAAAAAGTCTCTTGTAAAAATGCAATGTCACATTTTTGACGTTTTAACCATAAAAATACTTTCTTTCTTTTAAGTGTGTCACATATTCCACGTACGTTTAACGATACAAAGTGAATAGACTCTGTCATATATTAATTATCAAGATCCAAATGTTTCATAGTCATATTTCTTCGAACTCACTTCTTCTTGTTCTTTACTGGTTTCATTTTCCTTTTCTTGGTCTTAGATTCTTTGTTTTTCCCTGCAGCTTTCGATGGAGAGGTCTCTGGTGACAACGTAGATTCATCGTCCTCGCTATTCGTGTAGACGCTACATGTTTCGTCATCATATTCTCCGTATGTTTGCTGCCTTGCTCGCTGTTCGTCTTCGCTACGTTTTGGCGTTGTTCCACTAGCCTTCACCTGTGATCGCGTCCCGTACGTTGCTCCATGTGGATTTCTCGATGCGGTTCCCGCGCTGTAAGAAGCTGATCGCGTCCTCATCGGTGATCGAAGATCGATGGCCTCGGATGTATCCGAATCTCTGCTCTCTGACGGTTGCTGAACAAGCTTATTGATGAAGTCCGCGAGACGAGTTTGTCGCGTCCTGTTGCTTGGATTCGCAGAGTCGATGGACTGCGTTGAATCGCTATCCTTGAGTTGTCGTAGCGGTGAAGCACGAGGCGTTGCTATGTGATTACCTGGTGTGCGGTTGTTTTGTGGGCAGGCATTCTTCATATGACCAGTGTTTTTACAAAGTTGACATTTTACATCATTGTGACATCTGGATACATGGTGTCCCGATTCAAGGCATCTGGAGCATGTGACTGGGCCAGCTGCACCGGAGTGCTCGGGTTGTCCAAGATGATACACGCGTCCCATAAAGTTGGTCCCGAATAACATTTTCCTAGGCAACGGTTGTGTTGGTGGGGTAATATATAATACCCGATCTCCGTTTAGACAGTTTGTAAGTTGACCGTTCACTCTCAGTTTTTGGCGATAGATATCTCCTTGAATCTCGCATTTCCGGTTTTCTATCTCACTGCGTATGACTTCGTCGCTGACGGACAGCGGGATATCTTTCACGGTCACTCTGGTGAGGTTTTCGTCCCTAGACCTTGTGAAAGGATTCACATCGTAGATTGCGACGGTTGCTCCGCGGATTACCAGTCCATTGGATATCAAATTGACGCGGTCTTCATGGGAGTTCAAATAAATTCTCCATAAACGGCGAATTTGCTGGATTCCCACTATGTTGTCTAGACTGAGCGTTTTGGCTAAGGCAACGTATATTTCCTCACCTGTGACCTGTTTCTTATCGTCATTCCTGATAACATCCACACGTAGAAAAAAAAAAAAATAAACAAACAATTTAAACACAGTAAAAAAAATCCAGTACTGAATCACACTTTTTTATTGAAAAGTTCATGACTATTGTTCTCTCGTTTCACTCTCTTGCATCTTTCTTTCTAGAAATTTTCCCCAAACGCAATACCTAACCCTCAAAATAGTTGGCTAATTACACCACTGATGAGCATAGACGTCGAGGCATTTCAGTCAGAGACAATATGAAACAAAGGTTCCTCAACACACACCTCCTATTCAATTAGTGTTGATGATGATGGCTCTTTCGCAATTAAAACTACTGAAGCAAGGTTTTTTCCACATCGTTTTCTTTCCATTCTGTGTATGAATAATGGAGCCAGGAAGCTATTAAGTTATCGCTAATAATGGTTTTATTTCAATTACCCGTTTAATAAAAAATGACACAGTCAAGGTATTCATGCTTTGGGGGAAGTTGGAGGTTTGCTGTGATGTAGGTATTTTCAATTCGTGTTGGCAATTCTTAATGATGATGATTATACGCGAGGTAGAAAGATGATCTTACAAAAACCGGTATGAACATGAGGAACAAGAACAAGAATATTATTAATTTACAAATGTTGTAACGGCAGATCCGATTAATAAACGAGGAAGGGAATTTCAGTCTGAAATAGTTTCCAGGACATCTTCAAAAATACCTTTTATACACAAAATGAGTTCCTTTATTCTTTACCTGTTCTATACAGTACGTATAAAAAAAATCCTGTAAAATTATACTTTTGTAATATCCTGAAGATTATTCCTCATGTTAACTTTGGTACAGATCCATTTAAGCAAATGACGATATAACTGTCGAAAAATATTTCTGTTGAGTGAGAATCACATACTTTTGAAAATTTAGAGAAAAATTATTTGCGAAGAACTTTGAAATAGTTATGCAAATAAAAGTAGACCTTAAAGGGGAATTAAACCTTTGGAACAAATAGGCTTGTGTAGAAACAGAAAAAATCAAAGAATAAGAATAAAGAAAGTTTGAGAAAAATCGGACAAATAGTGAGAAAGTTATGAGCATTTGAATATTGCAATCACTCATGCTATGGTGATCCTCACTTTGGCAATGCGACAAGGATATGTGATGTCACTGATGAACAACTTTCCCTTTGGTGGACTGTAAAATACCCTCAAAATGTCTCTTTTTGCTTTTTCTTATGGTGATACAAACTCTTTATCCATGATGTATTCTTTCAAAATCTGTATTACATGCTCTCCTATAGAAAGAACACATGATCTACTGATAGATGTGATAAAAGAAGCAGTTTAAGTGTAATATATACTAGAGTAATGGGGAGAGTAATGTTGTTCACAAGTTACATCACACAACTTTGTGACATTGCCAATGTGAGGATCTCCATAACATTAGTGATCGCAACATCTAAATGTTCATAACTTTCTCATTATTTGTCCAATTTTTCTCAATTTTTCGTTGATCTGTTTCTTTGATTTTTCTGTTTTCACACAAGCTATCTTGTGCCAATGGTTTCATTCTCCTTTAATTATTAAAAAAAACGTGGAATTTAGCTAGTAAAATTGATTTGAAGATATATTTCACCTTTTTAAACTTGTTCCCTTGCCCGAAACACTTCGAAGAATGCATTACGCCCCATCCCACTCCCCACACACCGAGGCCATCGAGACGATATTTGCTTTACATTGAGCTGTGTTTTACTTGAAATGGCTTTAGGCTTGATTTTAATTTTGTTGATCAATGTCAAGCTTGGGAAAAAGTGTGGAGAAACAAGTACTAAATGAAAAATGAAATGTAAACCCACTTTAAATTATAAAAACTCAGTGAAAATATGCTGGAGATGTCTGATATAAACTTTTGTTCAGTTTCAATTATGTCCTCGGATCCAGCTGGCACAAAAAGGGTAAAGGTTGTGCTTACTAAATGTTGAAATTTCAATTCGGTTGGCAAAATTGTTACAAACTGCTTGAATGTATTTTATTATTTATCTAAATTGACTAAAAGTGCAATGGATATGTATGAGAAATATTTCGCAAGTTTGATTTCGTCCTTTCCCCTTGACACAGCGTGAAAAACGAGCATTTCTGTGCAAACAGATTTCTGCGAGCTTTACAAAAGTGGACAGTGGGCACTCAAGTGTAACATTCAGTCAAAACTTTTACTTTTATTGGATAGATGAGACACAAACCCAAGATTATATGTGAAAAAAAAACTACCCACATGTTGTATATTTTTTGAATTTCCAGGGCTTTTTCAAAGTGTACACTTTTCTTGATACGCGGAAAACTAAGTTGGATTTCCATGTCATTTTAACACTTAGTTTTAAGACGCCATCTATATAATCATCATTTACAGTTAAATGATATAGGGCGTGTCTTTTTTTAATCCTAGGTTGACATGCTTCCGAGCAACAGCTATGCTTTTATCACCCCTGACCAGCTGGAAGCACTGCTCCATTCTGTATTGTTTGTTATTACCATGTATAATGTCACTTATGGTTGCATCATGATTTGGTCAAATAAATAATAATAATAACAGACAATACCAAAATACTTATAGTGATAAATCGCATACATTTTATGCTTGAATACATTGTACAGTCTTGTTAAAATAGCTCAAGCCTAAGTGGTTTTGCTAGTTGCTCGAAACAGCTTGATCACGGAGCAACGGGAGCTAGATAATAAATGGAATTAATTAATTTACAACTTAATGTACTGCATGGCAAAATCCAGGGCATGCCTTTAGCGAATATGCCTGGCTTAGGAATATGACACTGGATATTAAAGGATGTCTTTTCATAAACAATGTCATACACAATGGTGTTCGTCAGTGGGCGTACCTATGATTTTCCAAAGGGGGCAAATTCGTCCGACAAAAAAATTGGCAAGCAAAAAAAAATAAAAAAAATAAAGATCTTCAACCACAAATAAACGATTTCGTATATACCAGACAAAAAATTGACAAGCAAAGAGAGAGAGAGAGAGAAAGGGTCTTCAAGTTCAAAAGAGGGGACTACTTGTGGCTCGACAGAGATCAGTTGTGACTCGTCAGGGGGGGAGCCTGACTGCCCTTATAGTACGCTAGTGATGTTCGTACTGACATTATTGAGGCTGTGCCACAAAAATCGGTAAGAACTGCCAGTACAGGAATCATGTTTAATATACTTTTTGGTGATACAAGTTGACATCTAATCTGTACTCGTTTGCTTACTTTGTATATTTGCAGTGAATATCGTGGTCACTGTTAACAATTACACGACCAATGGAAAAAAGAAGAGGAAAAGGGGTGAAATTTGACAATTAGGTTGAATCTAATCTTAAATTCTATTTCAAAATTAGATTCTATTAATAAAAAACAAGAATATTCGCTCGCTCGCTTGAAGTTATCTTAGCCGTTTCTTTAACGAGAATTTTCTTCATATCCCATGTTGTACCGCCTCGAATTTTTAAGCTCATTAAGTAACTGTATATATAACTTCTTTATCAATCTGTGTATCCATTCAAATATTTTTTTATAGTTACAACCTTATTTATTTTATTATCATTCATGATTTACAGAATTCCACAATAAAATCCCAACAATCCATGTTATTACGTAAGCATACCTCAGCAAAACTGTCCATGTATATCAAACAGATACTTGGATACAATGCAGAATATATACGCATACATTCGTAATTCCGAAGCTTCGTTATTCCGAAGGTTCGGATATTCCAAAGATTCGTAAATCCGAAAGCGAAATAAGGTTCGTTGTTCCGAAGGTTCATTAATCCGAAAACGAAATAAGGTTCGTTGTTCCGAAGATTCGTTTATCCGAAAACGAAATGACGTTCGTTGTTCATTTCGTTTTCGGACAAACGAACCTTCGAAATTACGAACCTCATTTCGTTTTCGGATTAACGAACCATCGGAATTACGCCACAAATGTTCGGATTAACGAACATCGAGGTATAGGAAATTTACGTGTTTCGGAAATACGAAGTGTAATCGAATATATATATATATATATATATATAATATCGCCTGTGCAGCCTCTCACTTCTAATACCTCTCTTTCCGATTCCCATCAAGTGTGTTATTCGTAGAATAAGGAGCATTCTCTCCCAAATCGGATTTGTTTTTCGGTAAATGGAATGCCCTACGGTACCACATGTTTTCACTCTCAACAAACCCTCTAACACCTCAATACGTCTCATGACAATCGTTTCATAAAACTGTTCGTAAGTTACAATGATTTTAAGAACAAATGGAGGCCCTTACATTGTGATTAACGATAATACCCCCATGTGGCCGACTTATCACCCATGTATACAAGCGCAAAAAAAAGATGTATAACTGTCCAAGCATCGTCATGCGCATCATTCATTCCCGGGCATTCATTACTATCAAAACTGTTACCCATCCATCGGTCCGCTCTCTCCTTCTCTTTCATCTCTGTACCCCTCTCTCGATCCTTATTTATTTTCTGTCTGCTCACTTCCCCCTCTTTCTCCCCGTTTTCATCTTCAATCCCCCTAACATCAATCCTAAGCATAATTCCTACTGTCTTCGGAACAAAAAGCCATATCGAAACGCAAGCGCATGCCTATACATGTAAATCTCCGAGCAAAAGTGTTAATTTCCTCAAACAGTAATTAGATCATCTTGAAAAAAAAATATTCTATGTGTTCCATTCGACTAATGATTCTGTTCTTCAATACAATGTTAATCTAATTGACAACACTCCTGTAAGGCCCCAACGTTTGATTCAACTCCGGTTCCTTAGTTATTCCCAAATCTATAAAGTCAGGGGGGGTAATGGCTTTTCCTTATGCTGACGCTGTCCTTTAAAACGACCTTCCCCTTGTTATCCGAAAATGTACTTCCGTTGAACTGGTTCCCTAGTTATTCCCAAATATTAAAAAAAAATCAGGGGGGGGCGGATACGGGCTATGTTTATGCCGACCCTATTCTCTGGAACGATCTTCCCCTGGTTATCCGAGAATGCACTTCCGATGACACATTTAAACGTTGCCTTAAGACCTATCTACATGAAGTAGATGTTCCCTACTCCGTTCCTTTTATCTTTTTGCATGATTAATGTTTCTCTCATTCAATCTCTCTCTATCTCTCTCTGACTCTTTCAACTTTATTGCGCCTTAGGCACTCTGCAGAGTGGATAAGGCGTGTTATAAATCATATCTATCTATCTATCTATCTATCTGTCTGTCTGTCTGTCTATCTATGTATCTATCTATCTATCTATCTTTCGATCTATCTATCTACTTCTATCTATCTATCTATCTATCTATCTATCTATCTATCTATCTGTCTGTCTGTCTGTCTATCTATCTATCTATCTATCTATCTATCTGTCTGTCTATATATGTATCTATGTATCTATCTATCTATCTTTCGATCTATCTATCTACTTCTATCTGTCTATCTATCTATCTATCTCTCTATCTATCTATCTATCTATCTATCTATCTGTCTATCTATCTATGCATGTATCTGTGTATCTATCTATCTTTCGATCTATTTATCTATCTACCTCTATCTATCTGTCTATCTATATATCTATCTATCTATCCATCCATCTGTCCATCTATCTATCTTTCGATCTATCTATCTATCTACCTCTATCTATCTGTCTATCTATATATCTATCTATCTATCCATCCATCCATCCATCCATCAATCCATCTACCCATCCATCTATCTATCTATCTATCCATCTATCAAATATCGATATTGATCTGGTAAATAAGATTTCTTCTTCTTCTGTTCATTATCATTATTATTATTATAATTATTAGCAGTAGTATTAGTATCATTGGTATTATAATCATCATTATTATTATCATCATTACCTGTATTATTATTATTTTGTTATTCCTGTTATTATCATCATTATCTTTTGAAATCACCCCTGTGATATTTCCTGTCCCTCTCGGGAGTATTTCATCAACATTTTCATCCGACAAGTTGTCAGATCCAACATCCTTCCTTATTTTTGACTTGCTGATAAACAGGATTGCTATGTATTTGTTTTGTTAGAAAAAACAGCAACAAGACGTATCGGATAAAACGTCCGACACGTCATTTCATGAAACCGCGCCCCTGCATGATCTTTCTTTCCCCTTCCCTCCTCTTTCCCTCTCTTTCTCCTCTCTTTTTAATGCCCTGATTTTACCCCCCATTTTCTTTTCAGACAGGCATTAAAGCTGCAACAGTCTGTGAAATCCACAATCATGTTCAGATCTACTCCAGATAGGAACTCGTCCAGCCTTTATTCGTTTGAATACCATTTTTGCATCGACAGGTCTTCATTGCGAAGTTCAAACCTGCGACCAACAAATGATATTATGGCATTTCAGCAATCACTTCATAGACGCTTTCTACAACACAGAGAATCTTTTGCCCCAAACCTGTCATAACATATAGCCTTTATCGAAAATTGGTGACCCCGGACAAACGACATAGTTGCATTTTTTTGGTCCCGTCCCAATCTTAAAACGATGTGCTGTCCCGGTATATACCAATTACTGACAATAACCTATAATCTGTCCATTGTCCGTTTACGGGCATCTCCGATAGATTCTGAACATTGCAAAGAGCGTCTACGAAGTGGATGCCAAAATACGCCATTTTCTTACTAGAATTACGTTTATGATTGTATTTCCTCTAGACAAAAATACATGCCTTCAATCTATATCCCAGATTCATTCTATAACCATCGTTTATGTCAACCGTTAGTTTAATAACTGACCTGGAATGATGCTCTCGGGGGAAGGGTGGAGGCGAGGCCATTCTGTCAGGGACCGTGTGGCTAATTTTCTGGGTGGTTGACTTGTCGGAAGTTTAGCCACGATGTCTGGCTTCAGGATCTGTCCATGTGATCTACAAGTCTAATGCTAGTGTGAGCGTTGGCGTCGGATTTTAGATGTGGGTCATCATGTTTTGACCTCGCAGATATCTTGTTCAGTAACTGGTCGCTTGGCTTATAAAGGCTTTGTCACCCCTACTTTTCCTAAATAATTGCAAAGCATTTTTGAATTATAAGTAGTTGAACGAATCACTTCAAATCATGCACAACATTGATAATTGCCGTTAACAAAGAATGTGTTACATTCTCTTTTACCCCTTTTTTATATCGTAATCTATTCAACACGTTTTAAACGCTGGTAATCACATGTTCAGCCCAACCTTTCCCTATAACCTTTTATGAGAATTATCACGTTTAGTATGATTTTTTAGTTTAAATCTTAATCTAGATAAACAAGTAAAACCACTTATTTATTTGCATGTATATACAATATATATTGGCCCTATAATACAGAGAAATATACAATACCCGTTTGTTCAATGTGCATTAAATGGACATAAATTCAGAACGCGATTATAAAATGTTACTACTATCACTTATTTTGACAGTCTCATTAATAATTTCAATCAATAGCGCATAAATCTGTTCGTTGGATGAAAAAAGTATCAATATCAAAGTCAAAGCGACAATATTTACTGCACAGCTGTGAGAAAAATGAGCAGGAAATGAATCGATAGCGTTTGCCGTAGGTAAACCAATATCAATTGATAATTGACATTTATCTTGATTTCATTCAGGATGGCGAAGTAGAGTAAAGAGAAAGATAGAATGAAATGTGTGGACAGCTGTTACTTTAAATACATTCTGATATATAGGGTTTCTTTGTTATACACTCATAAAACATGACGGTGAAACTGTGTCTTGGGATCTTTTTTTTTAATCGGGGGTAAATTAGAATAACTTTGAATTAAATTAAACTGAATGGTGTTTGGGACTTTGGAAGGCGGGTGTATTAAGTTTTTTGGTACATTGAACGTTATATATATAAATATATATATATATATATATAAAGACTCGGAATTAATACCCTCACAGTACATATCCCAACCTGAGCTTCGCGGAAAGGTAGAAATTATCGTAGTAATAAAATTTTTCATCATATCAGTAATATTTGTGAAGCTAGCCACAAAATCTTAAACATTTTAAACTATTCCCTGCTTTATTTGCAGTATGATAATGTGATAGTTATTTTTGTATACAGCAATGATTTCTTGGTAATGCATTTCATATGCGCATATCGGAATTTCATCTAAACTCACAAAGTGGGCGCGTCGTGGTCTAGTGGTTCTGACTCTCGTCTTTCAGAGGGTCGTGGGTTCAAATCCTAGCCATGGCGTGTTTTCCTTCAGCAAGAAATTTATCCACACTGTGCTGCACTCGACCCAGGTGAGGTGAATGGGTACCCGGCAGGATTAATTCCTTGAATGCACCAAGCGCCTTTAGCAGCTGGAGCTACAGCCTGGTTAATATAGTGCGCCAATGAATATGCAACTAGATAATTCGGCGCCTCATAAATGCTATCTATCATCATTAAAGTGAAATCGACGGATTTTATTGAAATTCAAACCGTCCCTTGTCTATGGTGGATATGAACGTATAATAGTTTGCCTTCAAAGTTATGTAAGTATGTTAAGAAATAGTCACACGCACACTGCAATCACGATCGCACGCACACGCACATCACACAAATGCACGTCCCACACATCCGCACAACTTTATACACACTCTAACACACAAATACACGCACCCGTACCCTCATAAAATGTATAAGAAATTTATCTATGAATATCAATCCAAATACTTTCCATCGCGCCGTTTCTTATTGTTGCACATCTGCTGTTTACAGAATTAATCGTTTATCCTCCTGTATGCACTACTGTGGCGCCAGCCGTGGGTCGTATTGTAATGTTAGATGTGTTGGTACATTATTCTGAAAGAATGATTGCAGTCAAATATTTGTACTTCATTTTTCTTTGTTTATCTTAGTTAATAGGCTGCGCTATATTATCATGATTATTGAATTTTATCATCTCTTCTATAGGAAAATACGTATATATGTAACGCATATTTGTTGAAATGAAACAACACCGTGAACATTTCACTTCTCATTTTCGTATACAGTCATAGGATGATGTAGTTTAAATATATTCCATCCTAAAACAAAATGATGCAATTCTGTGTCATCGTAAACATGATAAAATGACAAATTGTACGATTACTATGTTATGAAACTTGTGGTATTAATGACAAGCCGTTTATAATGTCCATTTGCTTAATAATTCAATCAAACGATTAAAAATAACATGTTTACACCTCAAGAATTCACCTTTTATCCATAAACATGATATTGTAACCATCAAATTTGATACGTCATCGTGAAAGAATATTCCATCCCAATCGATATGTCGTCATTTTCGTGTCATCATCAAAATTACATCGTTATATCTTGAATATACATGTATTTATTTTAGCATTACTTAAAATTAATGCCTGTCAAAAATATTAAGAACTGGATTGTAAATATTTTCTCCCTGCCATGTAAGAGTGTAGTTGAAAATAAATGTTAATCAGTATCTAAATTATATACCCCTCCCCCCACAAAAATGTCAAGAGTAATTTACAAATCTTCCTGCATATACGGACAGACTTCTCTTTCCTTTATACAGCACAAAATTGAACTCAATACAAAAGCGTGCCGGTAAGACACTCTTTCTCTTTTCGAGAAAGATTTCTTTGGTCAATACTCTTGCTTAACCGTCAACATTTCCCCTGACTCGATCTCTGTTGATTCAAGCACCGGACTATCTACCCTAGATCGTCTTAAGCCCTCATACAAAACCAATCCTTCCCGGTGTTGCCGCACGCTTTGGTTAGCTTGTACGCCAGCGCGCGCAAACATCCAACTCCAACTTTATTGACACTCTGTCACAGACGGTTTCAAGCAGACCAGCTTTGCACACTTTTTACCCAGTCGCGTGTTTGCTTCTACAGTTAGTTGTACGAATGGAAGCCATCGAGTCGGATATAGATTCATTCCCCGCTTAGAAATCTTCTTTCTCAACGTCTGTCGGATCGAAAGTGCAGTGCCTTCCCCGTCGAAACTTCTCCAGGTCGCTTTTCTGTAATTTCTTCGCTCCCGCCGGCTGCATGCGGGTCATTTTGGGGGACTATTCTCCAGACGTTGGGAACGTTTAATATTGAGATAGGATTTTATTACGTTACAAACTTCAATCACGTCCCATAGGAGCTCGTGGCGCCGTCAGGTTAGGAGACCCACTCTTTCATCTCTCAGCCACTCTTAGTGTTCGTTCGATAATCTTTTTTGAAAGATATATCGGGGTTGATTTGAGGAGAGGAAATGTTCTCGCTTTCATTTTTGGAATAAATCAAGAGGGCTTTATCGCAAGTGTTTCAAAAACTTGGTAAGTGTACCACTTCTTGTCAAGAAATTGGTTGTTATTATGTTGGGCTTTCCTCGATCAGGAATAAAACAATAGTTTGCGGGGTGCCAGTAATTAGCGCTTGGAATGTCACATTAATTTCGGGAGACACTGGCCCTATGAATTCCCAATATCCATTATTAACTATAATCATACCAATTTTGCCATGTCATTAGAAGGATGTCAAGGGATGGTTACGGGAATAAACGTTGTCACTTTGACTGGCATAGTTTACTTATCAGAAAAAGTGGGTCGAGTTTGTGTGGCAACGCATGACTTTTGTATATTTTAGTCAAAGGTATGTCAATGATAATATTGACTTGGACGTTGGTTCTGAAACTGTGAGAACGTGGCACACGCTTTTACTTTTTTACTATATGAAAGACGTGGGCTCAATATGGTATTTTTTTATTTCAGATAACTGCCAACTACAACACAAACATATTCTGAATAAGATAGGATACAACTTCAGCACTCAAAGTGCGGTCACTATATCAATTAGCCCATTAAGTGTTAAATTAGCACTTATTGTTTTAGAGTGAAATAGAAAAGAACTGAGAGGATCTGAAATAACACCAAACTTGTCAACAATTCATGCAAAACTCAACTAACTTATAAAAAGCTTTGAGAAACTCATGACTGGCTCACTTTATGATATAAAATAGAATTGTTCAGATTGATCAAATCTTGGCAATAGATATAATCGACAAAACAGGGTTTTATTCATGTTGTTCGATAATGGCTAAAGAGGGTATGTGAATATGTGTTGAGAAAGATGAAAACCAAATGTTGTGTAATATTGACACAGTGTATCTTAAGAATTACATTCTGTTTGTATCGAATATTCACAAAATGAGCGTAAACTATTAGCATGTATTGGACGTATTTTTTGTATTTGTTTTATTACCCTTTTTGAGTGTATAGAAATTATTTTTTTTGCAAAGACTGATTAATTATTTAGCTAAACGTTTAGAACCGCAAGTTAGGTAATTTAGATTGCGTGGAATTTCAAGGATACTCTGATCTTATATTAATGACTGAAAGCTTAAACCATTGTATACTGTAACCAATTGTTCCCTAAGCAAAGCCTAAGGGAATAATCTAATTCCCTTTTGTGTTATTTACTCTTTTTTAGCTTATATAAAGTAATTTCTTGCAAAAACTGACAAAGTATTCAGCTAAACGTTTGAAACCACAAATTAGGCGATCTGGATTGAGTGGAATCTTTAGGGTACTATGATCTTACATCAACGATTGAAGGCTTAAACCATTGTGGGCTGGAGCGAATTGCTCCCTGTACAAAGCCCAAGAGAATAACATAATTCAGTTATACACCAGTTAATTTTCTAAGACAACATAAACTTAAATAACATCCCATAATTCAATGTATGCGTTCATATGCAGTCATGCTCTGGCTTTAATTTTAGGCATACACGTAAGATAGAACATGAAAGTAAAAACAGCAAAGATATAGTACCTTGGAGGCAGAAGATGCATTTCCATGTTTTGTTTTTGTGTTTCTCTCATTTCCACTTTAAATCGCATTACTATTTCTTCGGCTGTATCCTCTATATACTATATATAGTAAGTGCAGTCAAACCCACCCTATTATATTTGTATGTTATCAGTAGTCTCTATCTCATTAGCACCAGGGAAGACAAATGCCAATGCTTTTAACGTAATTGAAAGGGACTTGAGTTTCACATTCTAATAAAAAAAATGTTAAAAACCAGAAAAGGATGCAGATCGAATCTGTACTATTGCTCTTTTCAAATTATTTTCCAGGAAAGTGAGCATCCCTTGCCCAGATGTTGCAAAATTGTTTGATGTATTATCGTGATCATGAAAATTTTGTGTGTCTGTGCGTGTGTGAGAATTGAGGGGGGGGGTGCATGCGTGCAAAACGGTGAGGGATATCTTTGCTGAAAGGGGTATTCTAGTCTAAATATAGTATATTTAAACAGATTTATAAAAATCAGACAAACAAAATACTGAAAATTTGATCAGAATTCGACAAGAAATAACAAAATTATGACATTTCAGAGATTTGCATTCTTTCGGTCAAACAGTTCTGTAATGTCTTCATGAATATCTAATGAGCAAATTGATGATGTCATATGCCCAATTGTTATTTTGTATTTCATTGTATAAAATCATGTTCATTCAAATTTCCCCTCAAGAACTAAAAAAAGAATGGATCGGCAACTGATTCAGTGCATTAGATATGCATTGCTGTAACTTATTTCATTTTAAGGGAGACATATCATTCGCATATGTTTGAAAACATGAAACACTTATAATGTTATGTTTTTATCTAATTTTTATTTAAAACAATAATAATAATCATGATAATGATAATAATAGCCAAGTTTTATAAAGAAAGGATCAAAGCGCGTTACAGGATATTATTAACCCGGTTATTGGATTTATTTATTCATTCATTCATTAATTCATGTTTTCTTTATAAAAAGCGGGGTAGTACCATTCAAGCCAGAGGCATGCTTTACAAGGGAGCCCTGCTATCAATCACAGCTCGAACATTATACAATCACAATTATAACACACACAATTAAAATACACAATAAAAAATAATATATATACATAATAAACAAATGACAAATGATAATGTTGGGGGGGGGGGGGTAAGGCGTATACATACTATGGAAAAAAACAGTAGGAAATTAATTAGATTGCTTGAAATTTTACGGACGATTCGTTTGAAGATAGGAAGTGAAGCAGAGCACTTAATGGCTACTGGTAATAAGTGAAATAGTTTTACTGCTATATAGAAGAACGACTGTTCTTTATATACTCGGTTCTTGGTTTTGCGTTATACAATTGTAGTGATGAGATTGATCTAGTAGGATAGTGATCAGGTCTCAGAGGCATTATGTAATAACATAAGAAAAAGGAAGGAGGGAATGTGACATCATCAGCCCACCTAATGAATATTCATGACGATGTGCGGGGATTACTGTTTTCACAAAATATTGCTAAATTTCAAAATTCAATAGCTTCGTTAGCTGTTATCAGATTTTGATGAAATTTTCAACAACAAAAAAATTGCTCTATGAAGTTTATTCTGTTTATTGGGGTATACAGATATTTTCAGCCTGGAGTATTCCTTTAACCCCAAAAGCTGAATAACGTCATGCAATTTATGTACTAATCACCCCTTTTGGAATTTCTGAAACTTAACGTTACAAAAATTGTGTTTAGGCTTTTAACTCTTAATAGGTTTTACTCTGATTTTTTTCAACAGATTTATTATGTTGTTCTCACTAAGATTTTATTTGTTATTGTTCTAATATTTTGTTTGCTACTGTGGAAAAAATTACATGATGATTTCATATACACCTGAAATGAAATGACAGAAAGTCCAATGTTCAAACACACTGTTTTGAGTTCGATACAAATGTTTGACCAAGATCGGGTTTCAACGTAAGTTGATACCAGATTATCCTTTTAATCCAAATGCAAGTGCAGGGTATAAACTACATATAGATTTCTGAAAAAAGGTCAGGCAGTCTCAAATGCCTAGATTAAAATCATACAAAATGTGATATTGTATATTCTAGTATTCTAATTATTGAGAGTGCAAACCTGTCATCAGTTAAACAATAGCGCACTGAAGTAATTACATTACAAATGCTTAAGTAACCTTGATTAGCTTTTTTGAATTCGCTTATTTGTATATAAGTTAAAACTGAAAGAACGTTGTATTCATTCAATTAGCCTTGAATACAGATAGAACCAGCGATATGATTTTATTGTCGACTGCGTATGACCCTTTTGAATAATACAAACATCATACTTTTTTGACAGCAAAAGGTTCAGTAGTTACCAAATGTTTGTGTTATGTGATACTCTACACTGTTAGAAAATTTATCCTTAACATAAAATAAGTTCCTGCAGCAGAGTCTCGAGAACGCCTGTTATCTTACCAGATTGCGTTATCTTACATTGTATCATGTAAAATTACAGGAAATTGGTATTTGGTTTATGGAACCTTACAGATTTCCTTTAATAAAACACCCTTCCCCCCCCTTTTTAAACAGACCTGCTCTGTTAAATTGCAGAAAAAATCCTGTTTTGTGACTTTACAGAATGATTCTGTTAATGCTTTCTGCAAAATCTTTTCTTTTCTGGAAAATCAGGGTTTTTTAACAGTGTATATGCCTCGGAAATTGAAGGTATTTCGTTTTTTTTTCCGATGCATGTCATGTCTAAAATATCATTTCTAAATTACTGCGTGATTGTATTCCACAATCTTTCTTTATTTTTGTGTGTGACCAAACATCAAAACATCACATCATCGAATCTTCAATTATACAATTTTACAATACGATATTGTCTATAGAATATTCTTATAACGGCTTATTTTGAACGCCAATTTAACCGTACACTGTTAGAAAGTTTATCCTTAAACTAAAAGAAGTTCCTGCAGCAGAGTCTCGAGAACACCTTTAATCTTACCAGATTGCGTAATCTTACAGGAAATTGGTATTTGGTGTGTGTAATCTTACAAATTTCCTTGAATAAAACACCCTTTTCCCCTTTTTCTAACAGACCTGTTCTGTTAAATTGCAGAAAAATTCCTGTTTCATGAATTTAAAGAATGATTCTGGTATTGCTTTCTGCAAAATCTTCTTTTATTTTTCTGTAAAATCAGGGGTTTTTTTAACAGTGTAGGAAGCGAACTGTTGCCCTTGAAAATATTAACAGGTCTCCTTGCCTTCACACCATCAGCCCTCGAATCCATCTCCAGACATCGACTAATCAATCCCTAGAAGCCTTGAACCATCCCCGAAAATGAGACACCTATGAAATACTAAACCAATAGATGGAGATCTTAGTCACTTGCGCTCCATTTTCATCAAGCCTTCCCAAGGAGAAGCTTCAAATTTCACTTCCAAAAATAACCCGCTCGCTTAAAGATGGTCAGATTCATTAGGAGCTTCAAATCAAATGTGGATAGAAATTATGGACACTCTAATGCCTGATAATATCTTTACTGTAGAATGATAAAATCGTCATAATTGATATTTGGTAAACTAGAGAATCGTTCTTTTATGCTATATATTGTACCATCGCCCACGTTACCATGCGCTATTAATACTATGCATCAGGTCACACCTTATTTTAGTGTTATTACATGCATAAAATGATACATTTCTAGAGATTTACAATTTATTTGTAAGGACACGACTCCTTGTAAGTCTAACAATTAAACAAGTTAAGTTGAGTTCAGTTTATATCAATCATAATCATCATTATTATTATATACAAGAAGTACTTTAAAAAGGAAACGTTTCTTCTTACATGCTTGAAATAATGAAGGAAATGGAATCTAAAAGAGTGTTGGAAAAAGTATTATAGCAACCTCTTAGACATAAACAGAACAGGTTGTCGCGAAAATACAAATACACAATTTAAGATCATGCGAAATAATAATGATGAAATAATGAATGATATATTTTGTCAGATAAATTAGAATAATGAAGGTAAGTTTATACATGTCTATAGACATGACTATGTCTATAACTCACCGGCAATAACAGGTTTAAGAGTCTTCTACGTTTACAATAGACACATTCACACACAAAATAAATAAAATTTTGAATCGCCGTTCAAATCGCGATTTAACTTTGGATTATATAGCCACCGTTCACACATGGGAAGAGACGAGAGGTGAATCGGGATTAGAATTGCAATATTAGAGAAATTATTCTGTCCAAACACAAAATTCAATCGATTTTATAATCGCGATTCTCTTATCTGTACCATAGCATGGGTTCATAGGAGAATGAACCCCCCGAATGGTTGAATGATTAAAGACATACGGAAAACACGCCGTTTGTAGCGTCGTAAGCATGGTAAGTAATTACCCTTTAGCGATCATGTGACTCTACCTATCCGTTAACTGTAACAGCAGGCATGGGGAATCGATCATTTGGGCGTTGACATTGCATTACACAGCAAAAACTGTGGTGTTAACCGGTGTACATAGAGGACCACACCAGTTATTTTACACCGGTGTTAAATTTGTGGTGTTAGTTTTACACCCTGTAGGTGTTATTACAACACCTTTTGTTGTTACATTTACACTCTTTGGTGTTATGTTTAGTCTCTAGGGTGTAATTTTAACACCTCAGGGTGTGGTCCTCTATTAACACCAATTGGTGTCAGTTTTAACACCGCAGTTTTTACGGTGTACTGTATAGACACTATGACAGTTTATTCATGCTATCCATCACCCCCTTCCCCCTACCAAAAAAAAACTAAAGAAAAAACTATAAAGAATAAACATGAAGAAAATAATAATAATAATGATCATAGCTGTATTAATAAAGCACTTTTTTCCTGAGGATACAAAGCGCTGCTATTATTACCCCGGCTTTAGCTCGTACTTCCATCACCGGCGCTCAGTGCATGCAAGGAATCAATCCTGCCGGGTACCCATTCACCTCACCTGGGTCGAGTGCAGCACAGTGCGGATAAATTTCTTGCTGAATGAAAACACCCCATGGTTAGGATTCGAACCCACGACCCTCTGTTTGAAAGGCGAGAGTCAAAACCACTAGACTACGACGAGCCCGTGAAATATGTAGAAAAAAAGTCGGAGATTATTATTTTTTGTGTGTCCTTTAAATTTTAAAGGAGGACCCCCCCCAAAAAAAAAGAGAGAAAAAAATGCTTGAGCATAGATATTTGTTCAGCTTCTGCGTTGATATCTCAGGGGAGATGATGACGGGGTTAAGGACTGGAAGTATTGTGTGTTTTGGGAAAGCTTGACATAACATCGGCAATGTCATGCAGTAAGCCCTTCGGCGATTTACCAGAAACTCAGAAGTGAACATGTAATGTGTGTGCGTGTGGGAATGTAGATGTGGCCGCGCGCGATTTCCGTATGGGTGTGTGTGTGTGTGTGTATGTGTGCTCGAGTGTGGGTGTGTTTGTGGAAGGGAGTCTCAGCTACGAACGATAAATTTTTAAAGAAAATATCACCTCTATCATGCATGCATAATTGGTTACTTGAAAAATAACAATTATAATAGAACGACGTCCAACTTTTATGACTTAATGGTGACTAACCGCCCTTTTACACGGTAAAAAAAATCGTAGTTTGAATGATGATTCCAGGCTAATGACGAAATTTTAGCATGTGTGAAACTAAGCTATAACATGATTAGAATCACGAATGCCTGCAATCATCATTACAATGATGATTCAAGATTCATGTGTAAAAAGGCCCCTCAATAAGATGTTGATTTGATTCATTGAAATAAAAAAGAGTTATGGTATTTCAGATGTTGCTAAATTTAGCAGAGCATTTAATGCAAACAATGCAAATCACAAGAGGGCTGCGATGGGATAGTGGCGTAAAGAAGGGGGGGGGGGCTTTATCTACGACCAAGAAAAAAAAGAGAAGGGTGAAATATGATATCATTTTCTGAATAATAATGTCAAAGGCCGTTACAAAATTTTATTTTTTTTAAAATGAAATTGTTAAAGTTTTTGCTCGCTCGCTTCGCTCCATGGAACAATAAAAAAAATGCCCGATAGCCATATCTCGCCCCTCAAGATTTATGGCTCATTATATCACTGCTATAGGGGGGGGTGAGGGTGGTGATGACCCTACCTACACACCGTTTCCTCTGTATGTTATAATATACGTTGTCATGGTGATGATCTTGTGTTCATGATGAGGGTTCAGAAACTATATATTTTGCAAATGTAATTTTTTTTATTATGTGAAGCACGAGCTGTTTGTCAGATTTCATTGATTCGATATCGAATGAAATTTTCCAATAATCATCAAACATCATCTCTGAGAATATAGAGAAATTTAATATTTTCGAGAAAAATGGGGAATCATCAGTTAAAGAGAAGAAAGAATAAAATATCTCTATTTTCGAGTGCGATTAAAAAGTGTCATCTTCTTTTAATATTTGTTTCATTCAATTGAATTTGACATGTGGGTGTGATCCAATTAAATAATTGAAATTGCCAATTGATTTTCGACTAAATGAAGATCAAAACCGCTGCTTATTGCAATAACATTCCTCAGTCAAATCTCTTGCACACAATCGAGACCACGGTCGAGGTAAAAACACGTATTGTCCATTATACATGATATATATTGCATTGCCAGTCAATCCGCCTATTGAATCAAATTTGTTATTGATGTACGCTTAGTATAGAAATGGGGTTCAAGTTATTGATGTCTGATGTTAGCGCTTCTTGCTTTATTAAATAAAGCCCGATTTTGCGGATCTAAAGACTCGGCAATTCGCAAGAAACGTCGACGTAGATTTATTACAGATATATGTAAACAAAGTCAGTGGGGAACTTTTAAATTCATATTCATAAATTTTTTCTCCCTATCATGATTAGCCTATAATCTGTAAAACTAAAAAAAGGGGAGGGGTCAAAAGAGGACGACCCAAAAAGTCAATCTGGTTCGACCATGACCGCCAAGAAACACAGATACGTGTATTTTGTAAATAGGATTTTCGCTTTGTATCCTCTGTGTATTCTCTGGCCAAAAATATGTAAATGCAACTATTAACATCTCAATCATCATTTTTACTATTATGACTTCCATTTTGCTACTTTCATGGACAATTCGGGAAATCATTTTTTTTATCGGGATGAAGCAACCGTTTCATGACTAGATAGTATGGATTCGAATGAACAGAGTTTCTGGATAGGGTCACAGTGCGGTCAATGGACAATCGTGATTTGTATCATTTGAAATAGCCAATAATGTGCAGCTCGATCCGGTCTTCAGTTGTCTACCTTTAAGACCTTTCTCGGTAGCTTATTTTACACCGTGAAATATGACTAGAAATCATAACATGAAAACAATCGGTCACATCCAAATGATTGGAGATAATATTGCACTCATTGAATTTTTATATAATGTTATAGATCCTGTCTCAGTCATTGAATAGGTAGATGGCGAAGTTGTTTCAGCCATTGAGGTTGTAGATTGTGTCTTTGAAGTTGTCTCAGTCATTGAAGTTTTACTGTAGATGGTGTCATTGATGATGTCCCGAAGTTTGATTTGATTGATAGTGTCGTTGATGTTGTCTCAGCCATTGAAGTTGTAGATGATATCATTGAGGTTGTTTCAGTCATTGAAGTTGTAGATGGTGTTGCACTGATTGAATTTGTAGAAGGTGTTATAGATGGTTGCCATTGTTTATTGGGGCCAGTAGCGTAACGGGGGTTGGGGGCAATCGCCTCTGTATGTCACTTTCAGCGTCACACAAGGCAAATATATGTTACATGATTTGTATTTGTTCCAACTTATACAATGATGATAATGATAACTCTTATTTTTCCAAGGTAACAACCATTGGCGGTGGAAGCCCACAAATTTAGGGGAGGATCACCAATTTTTTTTGACAAGCAAAAAAAAGGTTAGCAACAAAAATTTTAGTGGGGGGGGCAACAAAATATTTTGAAAAGAAAAAAAAAAAGAAAAACAAAGTTATAAACGAAAGAATTAGGGGGGATCGTCCCCCACATCAAATTTATGAGAGGACAGTTCCCCCCGTTCCCGCTGCCTGTGGTAACAACCTCAACTATTAGCTGATATCTCAGCGTAGCCGGCGTTTTTATTATCCATTTCTACTTTTGACAAGCACGTGGCAAGAAGACAGAAGTTTTCATTTTCAAGTTTTTTTATGACTCGGCTGGGACTCGAACCCACTGCCTCCCAGCGATGGGGTGGGCGCTATACCAGAGGGCCATATCCTGATATTAACACTAAAATGGTAATTAATGTTTTAAGAGATAAACTGACAGAGATCCTTTGGATTAAAAAAAAAGATGATGACTCTTAGGTCAGTTACCCTATGATGAACTGTGGCCACAACCCGATGTCATGAATGATTAATACTACACAATCACGCGGTAATTATACAGTGAAGACATAGATGACTGGTCATAAATCAGTTTATATTCCCCAAGGGGAATGTATATAGACCTGCCTCAGAGTGCGACAACAAATGTACAATATTCACAAAGTCAACTGAATCATCGATCATTTCCATCTATTCCTTTTACAACTTCGCTTGTCGTTGCTTTCCTAACAATGTGATAGAATGTTAAATTGGAAAATTTGTCGCTCTTATATGTTTTGAGGAATACAACAGTTTATCGTGGTCAATGTCCACCTTGTCTACCATGTTTTGGGTTTTATTTTTTTCATTTTTTGCCTGGCCATGTTTATCAGTAAATGTTTTACACTGATAACACTTTCTAGTCTTGATAATACTCATGATAGTAAAATTGATACGGCAAAAGTGAAGGGGAAGAAAAAAAAAAATCGATTTTATTTCATTTCTAGGAATACAAAACAGGAAATTGTCCAATAGTTGCGGTCAACGACACCACATATTCCATGTTTTGATTTTAGCATCCTTGCCTGGCCGTGTTTTCCTAGATTTTATAGATTGATAACACTTTCTAAATTCATGGTATTGGAAAATACGTCAAAGCGAATGAAACTGCCTTGGAAATCCTCCAATTGTTGCGGTCAACGTACTCCACACACTCCATGTTCGATTTAAAATCTTTGCCCAGTCGCGTTTGTAGATTGATAACACTTTCTAATAGTCATGATAGCCGAAAATACGTCAAAATGGGGGAACGACTCGATTGTATTATTTTATTCCTAAGTATACAAAACTAGAAACGGTTCGATTTATTGTGGTCAATGCACTTCTTAGATCAGGGACAAATGAATTATCACCATCGGGCAATAAAACGCTTTGAACTATTATGGAAAAGTTCAAATCCATGAAAAAAAAACAGTAAAAGATTTTTAAGAAACATGTCTGAATAAAAGATAACGATAGGGTACATTGAAATCTTTGTAAAAAAAGCAAATGGATAATCTAAAGTAATTAATAAATGCAATTTGAATACGATATCTTCTGTATATAATTTTATTCCGATAAATTTGAAGATGATGCTGTGACATGTAACTGATTATTATCTACTAAAATCAGTTAGATAATCAAAAGAGAAGTTTATTTGTAAAAAAACAAATGCCCTTTACTTTTCGGATAAAGATCCACCGTAAATTTGCAAAGATAATGTTCCGAAATACTACGTGACAAGGAAGCTTCTTTTGCATTTGCCATACTTGCTTCAAACTGCTTCTTTGTTGCAAAGCATTTTGTCAGGCGTTTTATCGCAATGGTGTTACACCTATTGTACATAGAATTCAACTTGTGAAGTAATTTTCCTTCTTTATCGTTGACCTTACTGGCGAAACGAAGTTCTGATTGCAATAATTAAATTTACAAGTTCACCAAAATTTGTTAAAGTATCATACATTTTACTTGAATCGTGTAAAGAGACTATAGGCCTACGTCCCTTTCATTCGAACAGGCAGAGTTTCTCGAAAAAATATTTATATCTATGTACATGCACCAACATTCCCTTCATACAGGTATGAAATCGAAATATGAGTTTCCATTCAGAAAGTGACATTTTCACCCCAGGTATGTGAAACGTACGATAGAGGTACGATAATAATCAGTCGTAAATGGAATACTCGAATCCTATTCTTTATGAATTAATGAATGAGAGATTATGGAAATGCCTCTGGCTTGAATCTGCTTCCCTTCTTGCTGCTTTCTCTTCCCGAATGAGGAGAAATTCAGTGGATGAATAGGTAGAATGTTTTTCTTGACTAAAAGGACATATGGCATGAAAGCTATTGCAAGAAAACGATTTCGGTGTTAGTCTGTATTCCATTTAAAACTAGCAATGATATCTGTTCAGCCTTGATATTTTAAGGTAGAAGTTCTTTTCAGGCATTATCCTCATAATGTTTAATTAATTTTGATGCTATGATATTGTAAAACACTATGGGAAGTTAAATTTACTTTATTGGCAGTTAGAGTAACGAGGCAACGAATGACGTAATGAGTAAAAACAAGGTATTTTCGTATTATTTTAGAAACTAGTATTAGAAAAAAAATATCATTACTTTCCTTTACTTATTTAATGCATTTTTTATTCAAGTTCTACTTTTACGAAAAACACAATCTTGTTTTATTCATTTCAATTAAAAGTAGGATTTCTTTGAAACGTTGCCTCCTCCCCAATTTCATTTTTAATGAGTATAGAATTTGTGTGAGATTTTGCTCTCACCCCTTGAGACATGTAAGAGGGAAAGGTATCGAATCATTTTAACACTGGTGTGATAACAAATAACAACACTCACTGGGATTCAAATCATTATTGTAGTTATTCTTGCTATTATTTTAATTATTACTATTATTATTGTTATCATTGTTATCCCTTTTATCATTATAACTATCATTGTTGTTATTATCATCATCTTATTATTTTATTATTATTTACTAGTATTATTGTTTTTATTATTTGTAATTAGCAGTCACTTGTGCCTGAGAGACAAAAAGCGAACTGATTCACTATGACCCCAGGGGACTGTTGCGTAGAACTTTTGCCATAAAAACTGGGGTTTTTTTGCAAAGGTTTTTTAATGTGTAAGTTTTAATGAAATAATAGTGTTTGCCAGAGTTGTTGTATGGCAAAAGATTTATGCAATGGGTCCCAAATCTCTCCTCCTGATTTAAATGATTGGGGGGGGGGGGGGTAGCAGTTGGACCACTACACCGGGCCTCCCTCTCATAGCGCTTGTGGCCTAAAGTGGTCAAGACGTTTCCAAGAATGATGGACTGTGATTTTAGATTATATTCCCCCAACATTTTACTTGTCTCAGATACTCAATATTTTATTCACGGAGTTATGATGAACGTATCTAGTGCTAGATTTGACTCCTCACGTAATTTAAATGTACTGTTTCATAACCTCGATCGCTCAACAAGAAAAATAAAGGTATGATTGCTATGGGGCGTTGGGAAAGTTCTATTTGTGCCTTTGTTTTACTCTTGATCTCACCCTCTCATTGAAATTCAGCACTATTCCTCAAGAAACCTTTTCTTTATATTACACTTTTGAAAGCATGACAAGTTATATTTTCTCAGAAATTTCAATTACTTTTTGGCATTGTTTTCTTTCAAATGATTAATATCTGTATTCATGGTATTTGTGTGGCGCGCGTGACATTGATTGATGTCGGGCCTGGCTGCTGTGAAATTGAGTATATCACCGCCAAAATTGCACCGTGAAAAATGAGGTTAAATTAATCAAAAAATCGGATTTTGAAAAGAAAAACAATATGGAAATTCAATAAATTAAACCCACGCGAAATATGAAACAAATCATTATTCCTTTATATATTTATAAATTCAACGAAGCTCTAAGTCAGTGACGCGTCTTATCATGCTTAGTATTCATTGAAATATTCAAAAGAAAATCCCAGATATTTTTGGGATATTGAATGGGGCAAAAGGTTAAATTGGTATAACGTAAAACAAGTGGATGTGAAATTTTGCTAGACATTTGGTAGAAAAATATGTTTCATATATGAACTCTGAATCTCATGAATATTCCCATCGTTTCATTCATTTCGTAAACACCTAAGGGAGTTCCCACGATAAAACGTTCACACTGAGTATTCGAGGGGGGGGGGTGGTGCATTGTAATGAGTACTGACCGTTTACACATTACTTCATCTGCGTATTGAAAACAGACAACAACTCCCGGATATAATGCAAAAACTATTATGAGCACGCGCGGGATCAATCAACGTCATATCACTGAATAGCAGAATACCTCTTCATCAGGTTACAGCATTCAAACTATGAAAACCGCAGCTGGGCCCTATCAATTCCGCATCCAAGATCGCAATCTCCTCTCAGTTGGTGCTGAAACCCTTCATCTGAGGAGAGATTATATCTTCTTCTTTTTTAACAACCCTAGATTTCGATAAAGGATATAATATGTTGTCTCACGATGCGGCAAACATAAATTGCGACGTTTCGACTGCACCCGCGAGTCTTCGTCAGGCAATGAAATGGACAATCGCTGCGTTCGCATTAGAAGGCCACCGCACACTTTACGACTGTTCGCGATCCGATTTTGAACAAATCGCATTTTGCTAATTTTTTGGAAATATGAATGGAACATATCATTTTATTTGAGGTTAAAATCAATTGAAAGAATACTAATATAACCATTTTGAAAGATTGCAAGCTTTTATTTTGAATTAAAGGCCAAATTAGTTTCAAATCGTAGCCAATCTTACGACTGATATGACGTCATTACGACTAGATATTAAATTCGCTTTTATTTTATGAAGGATGACAGCATAGTCACAAATTTGAACATAGGTATTTGTACGATGATTTAGAACATTGCACAGCAAGATATTCCAAGTCTCAATATTAGCATCAATTTCTATTACATTTAATTCTGAAATCGAGTCGCAGGCTAATCGTAAGGTGTGCGGTCGTCTTTCGACTAGCAGGTGCAGTCGAAACGTCGCAATTTCAGTTTGCTGCATCGTGAGACAACAGATTATTTCCTTTACCGATTCTATACTACGATGATGATCAACATCTTCCGTACTATTAACCCATGTCATATATGAAACTGAAGTATTTCACTATATGCAGTGGTTTTCTGTGTTTGACATCTTAAGTAGATGTGAAATCAGTTGAGCTTTTTTTACATTTTCGTTATGGCCTTTTTTTTGGGGGGGGGGATTCTGTGCTTTATTTTATGTTGTTTTTCCTTGCTTAATTTGTTTCCTTTTCAATTTATTTACTTTCCCTTTATTATCATTTCATTTAATTTCCTTTTCATCAGGTTACAGCATTCCAACTACGAAAACCGCTGGGCCCTAACAATTCCGCACCCAAGATCGCAATCTCCTCTCAGTTCGTGCTGAATCTGAGTGGAGATTATATCTTCTATTTTTAACAACCCTAGATCTCGGTAGGGAAATAATCTGTTGTCTCACGATGCGGCAAACTGAAATTGCGACGTTTCGACTGCATCTGCGAGTCTTCGTCAGGCAATGAAGTGGACAGTTTCAGTTTGCCACATCGTGAGACAACAGATTATTTCCTTTACCGATTCTATATATACTACAACGGTGATCAATATCTTCCGTACTATTAACCCAAGATTACTTCCTTGTCATATATGAAACTGAAGTATTTCACTGTATGCGGTGGTTTTCTGTGCTTGACATCTGAGGTAGATGTGAAATCAGTGGGGCCTTTTATTACATTCTCGTTCTGGCTTTTTTTTTGGGGGGGGGGATTCCGTGTTTTATTTTATGTTGTTTTCCTTTGGTTTATTCGTTTCCTTTTCCATGTATTTACTTTCCCTTTATTATCCTTTCATTTCATTTCCTTTCCTTTCCACTCACTTTCCTTTTCATCAGGTTACAGCATTCCAACTACGAAAACCGCTGGGCCCTAACAATTCCCCACCCAAGATCGCAATCTCCTCTCAGTTCGTGCTGAATCTGAGTGGAGATTATATCTTCTATTTTTAACAGCCCTAGATTTCGGTAAGGAAATAATCTATTGTCTCACGATGCGGCAAACTGAAATTGCGACGTTTCGACTGCATCTGCGAGTCTTCGTCAGGCAATGAAGTGGACAATTTCAGTTTGCCACATCGTGAGACAACAGATTATTTCCTTTACCGATTCTATACTTCCACGGTGATCAATATCTTCCGTACTATTAACCCAAGATTACTTCCTTGTCATATATGAAACTGAAGTATTTCACTGTTTGCGGTGGTTTTCTGTGCTTGACATCTTAAGTAGATGTGAAATTAGTGGGGCTTTTTTTACATTCTCGTTATGGCCTTTTTTCGGGGGGGGGGGGGGGGGGTTCTGTGATTTATTTTATGTTGTTTTATTTTTGTTTACTTGTTTCCTTTTCCATGTATCTACTTTGCTTTAATTGTCTTTTCATTCCCTTTCCACTCACTTCCCTTTTCATCAGGTTAAAGCATTCAAACTATGAATTCCGCTGGGCCCTATCAATTCCGCACCCAAGATCGCAACCTCTTCTCAGTTGGTGCTGAAAACATTCATCTCAGGGGCGAATAAATCATTTTTTAAACAACCCAGTATTTCTTCCTTTTCATATATGAATCTGAAGCATTTCACGGTATAATGTGGTTTTCAGTGCTTGATATCTTAGGTAGATGTGAAATCAGTGGGAGCTTATTTTGTACATTTTCATTATAGCTTTTTTTTTGGGGGGGGGAGGTTCCCTGTTTTGTTCTCTTTTGGTTTATTTATTTCATTCACCCTTCCTTCCTTTCCTTTCCTTTCATTGCCCTGCCTTGCCTTTTCCTTTTCCTTTTCCTTTCCTTTCCTTTCCTTTCCCTTCCTTTCCTTTCCTTTTTATCAGGTTAAAGCATTCAAACTATGAAAACCGCTGGGCCCTATCAATTCCGCACCCAAGATCACAATCTCCTCTTAGTTTGCATGTGCTGAAAAACCTTCATCATATAGGGGAGAATTAATCATTGTTTGGTAAAAACAAACCAAGATTTCTTCCTTGTCATAGATGAATCTGAAGTATTTCACGGTATAATGTGGCTTTCTGTGTTTGACAGCTTAGGTAGATGTGAAACCTTTTTTTTTACATTTTTGTTTTGCCATTTTTTGTTTTGGTCTTTTTGTTTCCTTTTCCATTTATTTACTTTCCTTTTATTATCTTTTCCTTTCCGTTCTTTTTCTTTTCTTTTGTTCTTCTCCCCCCACTTTTTTTTGCTATGTTTTGTTTTAATTTGCCTTTATTTGTTTGTTTATTCGGGAATTTTGAGTTGGTGCAACAACAGTATTAAGGGTAATGGGATATAATACCACGAATTTCGTATGGTTTATCATCTTTCTTAAAACACAAGAATATGATTGGTTGCCGGATGTCGGAATACCTCTGCTTGTAAAATATTTAGATTTTACTAAGTATGTCAATCAACTACAGTAGTGAAAGACTATAACGATTGGGAATGTTCTTTTCTCTTTTTTTCGTATAATTTGTTGTCATCTGCATTTTCTACTTTATCTTTATATTCCTTTTCGGCGTCTCGTATTTTTTCCTCATCTTTATCGATATTCGTCCCCCTTTTCTTATTGTTGTTATCATTCTTTAGCCCATATTCTGGACTCATTTCCACTTCAAACTCCGGACTACGTTTGTGGTTCACCTTTGAATAGCCACAGGAATCGATAGCGTAAGCTTAATTTGTCAGCTCATTTGGCTTCATCCTAAATTCCTCATCCTCTTGGAGCATTCTCACTATATTATGCGATCGTCTTCAGCTGCCTTTGGTAATGTCATTAAACCCCGTAGTTATCCCCTTATCCAATTTTATTCCCGTCGGCCAATTCGCAATCTTCGGTTTTTATTGATCGCAGCGGCTATGTTCTCAGTAAGCACACAAGGGGTCACATTCATGATGTATTCATGGTATTAGTTTAAGCTTTTAACCGCATTCTCACCGTACAATTTGTTTGCAAATTGTGGTACCCACCCCCCCCCCCCTTCCAGAGAAACCGAGATGAAGATATCGCACTTTCAAGATGCAGGGGGCGGCATCGGGATTTTTTTTTCATACGGGGAAGGGGCGCCGAGACTACTTATTTTTTATTGAATCGATTTAAATGAGTAACATAGAATTACATGACTATGTAAAACTTCCTTTAGTCCTCCATACGTCATTCTCTCTTCCCGTTTCTAACTTATTTTTGAATATTTTCTTATTTCATACTACTTTAAAAATCACAGGGGATGAGCGCCCACTGCTAGCCTAAAGCGCCTCAGTTGAGATCCGTTTCATAATGGCTTGATTTGATAACAGATGCTCTGTTTCTATAATAAGCCAATCAAACTGAATGATTTCAGTGGCTAAATACTGTTTCTGCAAACTTGTTATAACGAGCTCTATTGATCTTGCCCATGATGCAATGCGCAACATTGTGACCATACAATAATATCAGTTTTTTTTAGAAGCATACAGCACGTCTTACAATAATAGTAATAAATCACACCATCTGTTTAATTATGAAATTGAAAATCCTTTGTCATGGCAAAGACGTTATTATTTTTTTAATTTCCATCTTTCTCTCTCTCTCTCCAGGCAGATATCGATATAACTGTGTACAACCAATTCGAAAGTTTGGAAAACCTTTCATGAACTTTCAAGCCTTTGAAATGAGCAGCGAGGGACGATAGATGATCCCGACTTTCAATACATCTGTCTAGAAGTACTTCTTCAAGTGGCCAAAGTGTAGCGCAGGGACTAGATATAGTTTGCATGGTGAAATCTTTCAGATGATCTGGTCGTGGAGCTTCCTGTATATTTAATCAAAGGTAAGAATGCTACACTCTCGATACAATTTGAGCCAGGGGAGACAACTTAACCCACCACCTAACCTTCCCTCTTACTTTAACTTAAATATCTTGATCACGGATGTAAAAGAAAATAATGACAAAGGAGTTGTCTGTTATAGGTATGTTATACTCATTCGTTGCCTGAAAGTGGGTCTGTATTTATTTTTTTTCCAATTAAAGTGATTGGTTAACATTGGTTTGACTTTTAAAAAATCTGAGCTAGAAGGTCACACTTGTCACCTGTGTCTGTGATATGTTCCAAAAATGAAGCCCAGAAAAAATTGCGTTCGAAAATGATTATTTAGTGCTTCAAAAATTGAAATATAAAGTGACCGGAAACACCATCTTAATTTCATCCCATACACTTATGTGTACTATTTAGGTGTCTATAAGACGCCTATTTACAAAATCGGGGTTTGCCTTGTAGTTTTAGCTTTTTATTCTCAATAATGGTTGTTTTCAGGGTTTATTAGTTCTAATACATGCACTTGTACACATGTTTCATCTTGGTTTGAGAATTTTTTAAATCGGCTGCTCACAAAGTTAAACAATATCTTTAAATCAACCTGGGTCAAAAATATTTGTCTGATTGTCGCATTTTCAATGGAATGGATCAAACTCACTCACGCATTAAGATATTCCCAACAATCGAATCATTCAAGAATTCCTTAAAACCTTTTTTGTGTTGTTTCGGGCAACTGCTTTCATTTTGTTTGTGGTTGTCTATAGGTGTTTTTGTATTACTTATGTGAGGTAAATTGAAATTGTGAGTGCTTTGGACCATTCAGGGTAAGCGCGTCATAAGTATTGTGTATTAATGAAAATGATAGTGATGATGATGACGTAGATGATGATGATTGATAGTATTTCTATAGGGCCAAATCATTAGCAGGAGCTTATTTACTATTACATGTAGCATGATCAGGCAATTACCATGCTCCCGAAAGAGCTACCTGTTTGCTTGAAATAAAAAAAGTTATGTGGTATTATTTTATTGTCATTATTATTATCTTTTTTTTTTTTGGGGGGGGGTAACTCTCCTTTGCCCTCCCCCCCTCACGTCGGAGCGAACGCTCATGGACACAGCGTTGTTCAGTTTTCTGCCGCAAGGATGGTTATATTCGAGGGTAGGTTCACAATTTCTTTCGACAGACAGGCTGGTATGATGTAAGTGCAAGCAAACTATGTATGTTGTGATAAGAGAAAACTGCCCTTGGATGCCTATAGAAAAGTCTCTGTTTTCTCCATTTTGTCCCAAATCAAGTTGTTACATATATAAGACAATACAGCCATAATCAGTAATCTCATAAAACGGGATACATTGAAACTTGCAAAAGAATATTCATTATACCAGAACGTACTATACCAGCATAAAGAAATAAAAACATCCTGGAGATAAATCCCTATCAAGTATGGGTACATGAAAATGATATATAATCATTTACCCCTTGCCCTTGTTGGTTGGATTTTATTTCGGCACCATCTCATCTTTATTATTTGCACCAACTCCTGTAAACACAATGATAAAGGACAATTTACTCAGAATGGTCAACATCATATTGCTTTCAAGAGCATTCATCAATATTCATCAACCTTATCACGTTGGCAATTGCACGTATCGAAGGCAAACAGTTTCAAGAAAGTTATGACGTGTAAGATCCAATTTGTTCTGGCCGGCGTTTCGGCTGCTCGCTTGAAAATTGAATAAATCATAAAACACTGTTGGGGGAAAAAATATTTTCTTCGTAAACAACAAATTCTAGGGAACGGGCAAATTGATTGTTTTCCGCATCGGTACTCTAGCTAAAAAAGCCTTGTATCAATATACGTTACAGTTATTGGTTTTCGGTGCATACACGCCATTTTCAGCATTACGTTATCAATAAAGTGTTTTACCTACCTATTTTGTCATATTTGTTTATGCTAGAAAAAAAAAGCACTTGGATATGCGAATAGTTTGAAGATTTCAATATTATTCTGAAGGCCAACTTCGCGGTTTTAAATCAATGTAGTTATTAAAATTCAATCCATCTATCCGAACATTCATGAGCATAAGCCTTTTAAACACCAACCAGTAATAACTGATTCCAACTTATTTGCTCAAAGTATCATTGCTTGACGCAAGACTGGAGGGTGATATATTGGTCACATTATGTTAATCATTGAATCCGTTCCGTCGGTGTTTTATTTTTGTCACATTTTTTAATAAATATTCTGCGGGTACTATCCTTTTGGTCCAATGCCAATTCGTCCAATTACCAACTTGTCTACTAACATTTGGCCTGCCATCAGTTCGTCCAATATCCACATGGTCTAATTGCCATTTCGTCCACTCACAATTTTGTCTAATAACCAGTTGGTCCAATAGCCATTTAGTCGATATATCATTTGGTCCTAGTTAGACTAAGTGATAATTGGGCCAAATTAATGAAAATAAAACGAATATTAGACCAACTGGCTATGAGACGAAATTGTCTTAGACGAACTGGTGATTGGACGAAGTGCTGATTGGTGGTCATTGAAGCGGTTATGGAACCAAATGGTTGTTAGACGAAATGTTGAAATGGCATTGAACTAAATAACCATGTGGTGAGTGGATGAATTGGCAATTTACTGATCCGGCCATGCATGTTCAAACGACCTACAGAGGTGTCCAATTAAAGCCAGTCTCTGCAAACATCATGTTCAGTCCCACCTTCAAAACCGACTCCAGACCCATCAAAGCTACTACGTTATTTCGAATGGCATAACACCGATCGGTTTGGAATCGGTTTCGTTGGTGTGACTGTAGCGTTACTAGGTGCTGGTCATTCATTAACAACTTAGTACTAATGAGTGTGTTACCTAGTGACGGGTGACCGTTGCGAAAGTGGTAGGGAGGAATGAGTTGATCTTTATCTCTCGATAATCAATCCATGTGGTCAACATGAGGACGGCGGTTCAGGTGTAGGAGGAGAGAGGGTCAATCTACACGTATGATAATAAATAACAATAATACATGAGACTTGCATAGCGCACTTTCCATCTTGATTAGATGCTCAAGGCGCTTCAGAGCTGCAGAACAGCATCAAAAGCTATTAACATAAAATACATATCTGAACAATCAGTCAATGTCTATCAAAAAGCACCCTTTAACAGGGTTTTTTTCAGGTTGCCATTGAAGGTGGCCACTGAACTCTGTGTTATCAAACTCTGTAATGCATGTGGTCAACATTAGGGTGGAGTTGGAGGGGGGGGGGAGGGGGGTCTACCGCCCCAATGAAGATCAAAAGAGTCCTCGAAAAGAGGTCATCCTGGCACCTATCAAATTCCCTGTGGTACCATCAGTGGTTTAACAGTCATGAACCTCACCCCGATTCTGTATGCCCCCCCCCTCATGCACAACCCTATCTTTGTAGACCGTCCCTCTCCCCCTCTCATGATTTGTCTCATTTTTGGGCTACTATTTCTTCATTTTACAGATCGTATTTTCCCTCTTTTGGAGTCCTATCAAATTTCCTCCCCTTCGACATTCTATCGCTTCTTTACAATGGCAATACTGTCAGATCAATCATTCTAATGATTTGACACCCGATTATCATTTATTTCCCTCTTGTTTGGTTATTCGTGGTATTTTCAAATTTTATGTTGTAATTTGATAACGTCTCATTTCGTTGAATGACGTGATTACTGCAGAGTCGTATGTATTCTGGACATGTAACTCTAATGCACGGATAGAACTTTATCGATAACCACGTTCATGCAGCTCCGTATGCGTACGCACTCTACTTCCTATTGTTCTAATTGATCTTGACGCTGCTGCTGCTGATCATGATGGTGATGATGATAATGGTGATGATGATGGTGATGATGATAATGGTGATGATGATGGTGATGATGATAATGGTGACGGTGGTGGTGATAATGATGGTTGTGGTGCTGATGATGCTGTTGATGATGATGATGGTGTTGATGATGGTGTTGATGATGATGCTGTTGACGATGATAATTATGATGCTGTTGATGATGATGGTGATGATGAAACGGCTGCATGTTCTTTTTATTGAACACTGGCGAATCCAGGGGGGGGGGGCACATCCGACTTGCCCCCCCTACCTTCGAGGCACAATGAAAATTTGCAATGTAAAAATACCATAAAAACAGAAGTGTGCCCCTCCTTTTTGAAAGAGAAGACTTGTGCATTTTTCATTGTGCCTCGAAGGGGGGGGGGCAAGTCGGATGTGCCTTCCCCCCTTCGAGGCACAATGAAAATGTGCAATGTACAGATACCATTAAAACAGAAGTGTGCCCCTCCTTTTTGAAAGAGAAGACTTGTGCATAGATGGACATGTCGAAATATTGTAGTTTATATCACATAGCCTTTCTTGAGATAATAAACTTCTATATTTTTCATCATATGACCTAACCCAAATTTTGTTTCTGCCTTGGCACTTGCAATCAGGAAGGGATTTAAAATCCAGGTTACTACGACCTCCATCGTATTTCTGTGACATTTATCACCGTGTTTTTTTAATCAAGTTCTAATCATCCTTTGAGATGAAACATCTTACAAACAGATCTAATTTACCGTAGCCTGAACTAATGAGATTCTTGCCACGAGTCAATTGTTCCAATTGCGAAAGAAGACACGTAACGAAATAGCTTTTTTCGAGGTATTGCCTTTCACGGTGTGTTATCTTTATCGCATCAAAGAGCGAAAATGAGATTGCATCACGTTCGGATATCCCCCCCCCCCTCCCTCGTGATCTAGCATTGGTGGGAAAATTTCTGGTCCACATAACATTAAACTTAGTGATTGATCGTGCGTTGATTTGAAAATGAAAATCCATAATTTATTGTTCGAAATAGACATGAAATGAAATACTCCGAAAATTTGCTTTGCCCAATGGTGGGCCCGGCAGCCGATGTGCAGCGCCAGATCGACGAGGCTATCGTTGAACGCCAAACAGGGTAGCAGCAACTCCCATCTTTTAACGTCTTTTGGTCTGACGCGGCCGGGGTTTGAACCCCCGACCTCCCGGATGTGAGACGGTCGATCTACCAACTGAGCCAACACACCGGTGTTTTAATCGATTTATAGGATTGATTGCAATGATTAGTGTGTATGATAAATCGTATAAATATGAATTGCTTGAGGTTCATGTTACACGGCACTGGGTCCCGTGTAATACAAAGAGTAGCGGTTGATCCAATCAGTCACAACTATGGAAAGCCAACAAGGCCATTACATATATAATATATAATAATAATAATAATAATGCACACATCTTTCAGAAGGGTTTCCTCCACAATGCATGCATCATTATCTTTACAAATCTGTAAGTTTGTACGTTTGATTGTTCCTCTTTTTTTTTCTTCGTTTTTTCCCAAAGGGACATTTTGAATATTTTGTATAAAATATTATGAAGAATTATAATCCATTCTCCGGAGGTCTACACGGCGAAGAAGAAGAGTGTAGGGGTTTCACGGTACACCGTGTATTTGAAATAAATTGAATTTCTGTTAACAATATTAATAATACATGTGAAATTGTCAAAAGAAAACGGAAGGATTGCCCTCCTCAGCAGCATTAATCATGGTGCAGCTCGTCTACCAAGGGGTCCATATCGTGGACATTGTTAATCCTGAAAACCACCCAAACTCGATTTTTCGACAAGTGTGTTCTTGTCGTCTTCCGGAGAACGAGCAAAAGTTGCAAAAAGATGAGTGTGAATCGATCAATCGAAACTCTTTATGAGACAGTGCATGCCCTGGGGCCCGTAACACAGAACTTAGCAATGATCGTAGAACGTTTTTCTACGATAGATTGCATTGACTACAATGTAAAATCAATCGTAAAAATCAAGCTTACGATTAATCGCTAACCGTTGTGTTACGGGACCCAGGTGTCCGTTAACGGGTTTTAGCCTTAATGGTTCAGGTGGTTCAAAGGAAAAGGAAATTCGGTACAAGGAGATGTGACATTTCCGGAGATGTTGTCGCATTACGGGTCGCTAAATGTCTTCTCCCGCAAACGGATGTGGGATGGAGGGACGTCAATAATTCAAGAAAGTCTCATTGATAACGGAAACCTGCCATTATTGCAGACCGTTGCCATGGTAATGTATGTACCTGAGAAGAGAACCCCAAATGATGCGCGGATATATTACGGCAATCTTCGCATTTTAGTAACGGCCCATCTTCAGCGAAACATGTTGTGTAATTAATGTGCATATTATGTGCCTCCAGGAACACATCATACGATTCGTTCCTTCGAAAAAATGTGGGTCATACTGGATAAGTATTTAAGGCTAAGTTCGAGTTCCTGTAGGCCTATAGCAATCTAATTTTGATAGGAAATGGTAGGATAATAGCAATTCAAAAGTGTATGTTATACTTCAGTATAGTACATGTATATTAAAACATAGTTTATTGAAAATACTCCAAACTTGCTTGAAATCATATTTATTTCAAAATTGCGTGCTTTTTCTGGTGTAGATGGCACAGGACACAACATGTGGGAGTGGGACCACCTTTTAAACGGACGTGCATTTTTTCAGTTTAAAAATATCATTTTTTTATCATTATCATATCATATCCCAGCCATGGCGTAATTTCATTCAGCAAGAAATTGATCCACAATGTGCTGCACTCAACCCAGGTGAGGTAAATGGGTACCGGTAGGAGGTAATTCCTTAAGAAACTGTGTGTGCTATGAACGCCTATATAGCTTAGCCGGGTAATATAGGAGCGCCTTGAGCACCTAACAAGGTGGATATGTCCGCAATATGAATACGCTATATTATATTATTATTATTTATTTATAGTTTTTTTTATCATTCTTATATAGTTTTGATAGTTCAGTGTAGGTTTTGCTCGATTCCATTTTGCTCGAACATAGCACGAATGTTAACACGGAATGAAAGAGAGAGAAAAAAATTTTTAGTTTCAATTAAGAAACCCATTAGTACACTTATCAACAAAACATGCGAGAAAAAGAATGAAACCGCTCGTTTATTTCTCAAAGATAGACTGAAAATAGACGGAAAGTACTATTTCTAAGAATACGTAAAGAGAGGAGTGAGATAATAACTGCCTATTGAATAATTCATTCCATGATCATTCATTATTAAAACCCGCTACAGATCCACACCGTAAATCATTCAACAATACTGTATCCTTCGTCGACAGCATAGCCCTTTATGTATTCTGAACAGTATTATATGAAAGCGAAGTGTGATAAAAGTGACAGTAGAATCAACTATTCATAACGGTGGTAAGAGCATCCGGGGGCCCATAACACAAAGACTAGCGATGAATCGCTAAATGAATTGGCCTATCAGAATCATCGTTGCATGCACATTTCGCTCAATAAACTGACTAAGAACCAATCAGAATTGATCTTTCAAATAAGCGATTAATCAGCAAATCATATGTAACGGTTCCCTGGTCTCTGCATGCTGAATAGGAATGTCTTCTGGGGCCCTTTTCACAAAGAGTTGCAATGAAAACCAACCCTACAAACTTGACTTTCAGCCAATGAAAATATCGTATTATTGACTTGTGATTGATGTCGTTTAGTTGTATTCAAACGTAACTCTTTCTACAACAGAGCCATGTCGTCTGAAATTTTCTCAAAAGGGAATTAGGGTTAGAGGCGAATCTGAGGAGGCACCAGGCATGGTCCTGGGAAACTGGGACGCCGGGGTTGCTGAAGCATCCCTGTAACGATATTAAAGTAATAATGCGACAAATAACAAGTTAGATAAATTCTAAATTTGATTATCGTTTTATTTCAGCCAAAAGTAATTAAAAAATAGCAAATTATCTTACATATTTTGAAGAAACAGTTCTGATTTAAAATCCAAAATAACGATGGTCCAAATAATCCGATTTGGCTGGCAAGGAGTTCTTTAGATGAAAGTGCACAATGCTGGTGATGACGAAATTGATTATGAAACGCGATGGATGATTAGAGTCACTGTAACGAGTTGAAATGTCCGTGAAGACGAAGTTGATGATAATAAACAACAATACATGGGTTGAAAAATGTTCGTTGGAACAGGTTGATGATCTCGATGAGAGCTAAGAATTCCTTTCTCAAAATCAAATAAAGATAAAAGTATTGAAAAGTATTTAAAAGAAGTATTGAAACGAAACCAGTTTGGAATCAAACCGATGCTGTTTTAATACTAATTGGTGTTGTATAAACACCTATTTGGTGTTACACTATTACTAAAACCGGTGTTGTTTAACACTTCTCTGGTGTGGACATATAGATTCCGGGCTGGTGTTAAATCAACACCGGAGTTTTTGCAGTGTAGGTGTTCTGCGTATGCTATATATAGGCAGAACCCCCTGGAAATCATGTTGGTATGCTAATCTGATTGAACTCACCTTAATTTGGAATGAATATCTCCTTTGTTTACTTCTCGTTTTTTTAACCCACCGCCCACTCTCCAAAAAATTGGTTCATCAACTTCACCATGTTCACAGTTGCTCATAATCATATTAATAGCTCTTCTCGATTTTGTGTAGGATTTTGAATGGCAACCAACTTATAGGCTAAGTATATAGGCTAAAGGTGTCAAAATATTTGGCTAAAGATGTCCCCGGGGGGGGGGGCACTTACATTGACGAGTGGATACCATGCGCGACCCAAAAAACACTTAAAAATGATGTCTTTTTCACGATAGGGCACGTTACGTACGTAACGTGATAAGGGTGTCAAAAACACAAAAATAATGAAAAAAGGGTATTTATTTCGCTAGGAAAATTACGTGCTTAGGGTCGAATTTGCGGGGATGATAAAACAAAATTAAAATGTTTTATAAAGGAGTCCTTTTTGCCCCAACACTTCGTGTTTAGATTCTGATTTGCGCGAGGTGTAGAAGCTGGGGTCGTACTAAACCAAATAAGGTAAAGCCGACGACCGAAGGACCCGTAACAATAAAATATTCCTGTACTTGTTTAGGGGTTCAAATCAGGGAATATTTGCCAAGAGTATCGTTTTGTTTCCAATAATTGTTAAGGGTAGGGTTTCACACGCCAATACTTGTTAAGGGGTGCATTTTCAGAATATGGAAATTACGTGTTTATGGTGCTTTTCGAGACCCCATGGTCGCGCATGGTATCCACTCGTGAATGGAAGTGCCCCCCCCCCCCCGGGCAAAAGTCATGTGTTTGATGTCATGTCTTAAGTTTTCCCTTCCCTCCCCGCTGATTCAAATTCCTCGATATCACATTCATGTCATTCAGTAGAAGTATGTCAAAACATCAATACACTTCCATTTCCTGTTAGCCGTGGATGTGAAAGGTCCCCAGTTAATAGGCCTCGTGAAATGGATGAGGGGAATAGCATCAGAAGTATGACGTGGGAACGTAGCCAAGGGGTAATCCGGAATTTGACGGATCTTATCACTCAGACTCATTTCAAACATGCAAACTCACAGGGATCTTGAGGAAGTCTGCGCCAAGGTTCATTCAGTTTTATTAATTCTCATCTTTTACCGAGAAAATGAGTTTTCTAAATTGCAATTGCCAATTGAGGGCCTCGATCTCCGGTCCGGTTCGAGATTGGCTAATAAATGAAATGGAAGCGTATATATCTTTTCAAATTGATTGGATTTTTTTAAAAAAGGACCCCTCCATTCCTTAAATAAATATCTAAGGCATCTGTTTGTCATTATTCGTGTAATGTTATCCATGCTGCAAGGGGGCATTTCTCCACCCCAATATTATGTATCAAATTGTTCAGAGATGGAAAATCGATTTTGAGATAAAACGATGTGAGCAAGTTTATGAATAGCAGACGATTATAATTAGGCTTCGTTTAAATCTGATATATTGCTCCAGGTCAACAGTTTGCGATGACTTACAAATCCATCCAAAATGAAAACGCTTACACGCTGTGGAGAAGGGGGAGCCAGCTTATGAGGCACCAAGTGTTGCGCCAAATTTTCTGTTACAAAAACAATGATTTTGTGACAAACACACCCTGCAATTCTTATTTGTTAAATACGTGTCTTTACACTTGGCGCCCCATACTAGCTCGATCATCATCATCGTCACATCATCGTCGTCACCATCATCATCGTCACCACCATCAACACCACCCCCATCATCACCATCATCATTGTCACCAACATCATCATCATCATCACCATCATCATCATCATCATCATCACCATCATCATCATCATCACCATCAGATCTACGTCATTACATCATGGCTTTTAAATCGGGTGACTTTAAATTAAGGAATCTCTACTGTCTACAGACCGCGTATACTTCGTAATGCCACCATTTACATCCATGCATATAATCCACTCTTTGTTCCGTCATAAACTAAAGAAGACTAAATAAGAATTCACCGACTTATAAAAAAGCTTCTTGCATGTTGCTTTTAACGTATATCTTAATAAATATATAATCAACAACCAGTTTATCGTCGTTAAGTACTTTTCAGAGATGGAAGCCATTAACGATTTCGACCGACGTTGCAGGCGAACACACTGTTTTGACTATCGATGCATGAATGAAGGCAGGATGGATGAAGGCACAGTCCTTGTAACAGGCATAATCTGATCGCCGCCTATTTCAGGTGTTATTGACGTTGTAATCTACTTCCTGAGACTACGTACCCGCGGCTTTGATTGAGTATTTTGACCGCTAATAAACCCCTTTTCGCCGAGAGGCACATTTTCCGCGACGCAGGCCTCCTTTTGTCGCATTGGGTTCCCAATGTGATATATCGGTGAAAAGCGAATCGCAGTTTCGGAGAACAGATATCAATATAGGTTAATGCGAGGCTTATGCGATCCATTTTAGCTTCATCACGTGGATGACCGCATTTTTATTTCCACCTTTTTCGTTTGGTAGTGTGTGTGTCGCTGAACTAGGAACACGCATTTCGAATTCATTGGTGCGTGTCGGGGACATGGCGAAGGGGGCGGGGCGGCTGCAATCTCTCCACCGCCTCGCCCCTTCCACATCTCCATCCATAGTATTTTTTCAGTTTCTCTGTTCCCTCTTTTTTCTTTAAATTTTCCCTTTTCTCAATTTCTACACTCCCTTCCTATCAACTTTAATATTAAACAATGGGTTCGCCGGGGAATTAGGATTTATGAATCTTTGTTCCATTTTAAGATCCTCATTTTCGAATATTTTGACTTATTTATTTATCTATTCATTTATTTTTAAAAACATAATTTTTACCATCTTATTTTTCGGGGGCTCTTTTCATTTTTATTTTTAGAGCGGGAGGGGGCATAATCTGAAAAAAAGAAAACATGGATAAGCAGTTGCCCCTTCTCTCCGCGTAGTGCTGCAGTAATATATCCGGTCGGACCGTTTTGGTATCAGTTCTTTAAAATGATTCCAGATTGATGCAGTCACACCTACGAAGCCATGTCATTGGTAATAACGTGAAATCTATGGTCGCTTTGGTATGACTGTATTCTTAGTTAAGTATACACTTCAAACAACTATTGGGTAAAAGTGCTCCATGAGGGTAATAACGGGTCCAACCAACCAACATTGGGCATTGTTTTGGGGCATTTTTATTTAACCACTATGATAATAATTTGCCCATTCTAACATGTCTAAAGTAATTGCTGCTTATCTTTTTTAACCTTACTGGACAATATGCTTCCCACATCGGGTAAAATACTGTCAAAATTGGGTGGACACATAATTTACCTCGTGGTGGTAAAAATCTTATCAATTTTTTTTTTTACAGTGTACGAATATAAATGAAAAAGAGAAAGAAATGGAAATCGATTCACTGTTGCTTCAATCTCAAACATTATATGTAGACGTGTTGTGGCTCAGTGGATAAGTCTACGGAATGTGAACCACAAGGTCCGGCGGGGGTTCAAATCCCACCGCAGCACTAGCGTCCTTTGGCAAGGCGTTTATCTACATTTGCCACTCTCGACCCAGGTGTAGTAAATGGGTACCCGGTAGGAAGAAATTCCTTGAACGCTCGATGCGCCCGATCAGGGTTTATAACCGTGCTAAAGCCGGGGTAATAGTATGCAGCGCTTGTAAACATTTGTATAAGGCGCTATATAAATGCTGCATATTATTATTATAAGAGCCTCTCCATCACATGGGCGGAAATCCCAGGAGGACAGGGGGGCGTGTCCTCCCTACTCAAAATAGTAGGGGGACACAATATCAATAGTCCCTCTACTACTTTCGGTCCTTTGTGATGGTAAGAAATGCATCATTCAAAATCTAAATAAAACATGTATTTTGGGATATTAACCTTATTTATTTTATTTTTTTATTTTTTGCTTGTCACATTTTCCAGCCCCTCGTCCCCCTACCTTTTTGGAGAGATTTCCGCCCCTGCTTCATCGGGATCGTCATTAGCGTCGCAACAGTGAGTCGATTTCCAGTTGCTGTTTTTTTTTATATAAATTTAAATTTGTATATTGATCGCTAGATGAATAAGAAGAAAGGTCAAGTCCACCCCTGAAAAATGTTGAATTGAATAAACAGAGAAAAATCAAACTAGCATAAAGCTGAAAGTTTCATAAAAATCAGTAAAATAAGAAAGTTATGACATTGAAATGTTTGCTTACTTTTCACTAAACAGTGACATGCACAAGTCTTGATGCAATTAATGATGTCATTCATTCACTATTTTTTGTGTGTTTATTGTTTAAATTATACGGTATTTTATGATTACGGATATGACAATAAGGAACAACCTGACTGAAAATGGTATTAAACAATGCTACTTTCCCATGTTTAGGGAAGAATTCATCGTTTTTTTTTTACTTGACAATGATGAGAAAATTGCAATCTTTCCTTATTCATATAATGAAACACAAAAGAAATAGTGAGTGGATGACGTCACTAGTACCCTCATTTGCATACCGATCAGGATGTGCATATAACTGTTTTGTGAAATTAGGCGAAACTTTAATATGTCATAACTTTCTTATTTTACGTCCGATTTTGATGAATTTTGCACTGTTATGCTTGTTGGATTTTTCTCTTTTTGTTCAATTAAACTTTTGTTTGGGTGGACTTGTCCTTTAATACCGCACTATCCTTAGTCTGTAAGCACAGACCCCAATTGAAACTCGATCAACAAGTGAGTCTAAGACTTGCACATAATAACTTGCTGTTTCACTTCAATAGGCAAGGCATTATAGACTGCACATTCAGACCCTTAACCATGTTAACTTGAGTAAAGGTTCTGCACAGCAGACTACGCTATCCTCTTAGAATAATTGTGTTTGCGATAAGGACGAAAGAAACAACGGAAATCGCGAGTAGGCTGGTCAGTGTTTTTATTAACTTTCATTGATTTTGTCACCTGTCTGAAAACTAGGTTACGGGGTTGCTTTAGTAGAAGTAGCGATGGAATCGGATGTTGCATTTTGATTCAACGTTGTTTAAACTAATATGTTGTTCCATCTTTTCAAAGACGTGTTGTCAGTGTATACACGCAACTCCATTTTACATTGCACATACACGTTCAGAACACAAGTAAAAATGTAAACGTTTTCGGAACATGTCAAAAATAAAAAAGGGGGGGGGAGCCGCCCCATCCCATCTCTGATATTGTAAGATAAATATTGTTTGAGCTCATCAATAAGGTATCTCTTTTCCCGAAGGTGGATCCAGGGGGGGCAGACTGCCCGTCCCCTCACCCCTTTCAAACGTTCAAACAGAATTGTGCCTCCCTCCCCTACTGAAATTGAATACTTATTATAATTTTTTTTGTTGCTTGTCAGATTTTTCTCGTGGACGAAATGTCCGTAATTTGGGGTCGAAAAGCTTTTTGTTTTGCTTGTCACGAAATATCCTTATTTTATGGTTGAAAAATTTGTTTTGTTTGGTTGTCAAATTTTTCTTTGGAAAAAATGTGCCCCCCCCCCCCTTTGGAAAATTCCAGATCCGCCCCTGTCTTTTCTATATTTTCAATTTGATATATTCTGTGGTTACATGCGATAAATTTTGTTTTTCTTTAACGACCGAATCAGATATAACCGTTCAAATTATGGAGCGTACAATTCTGACTCTGACGAGAAGAATTATTGCCACAATTTTTTATATTTGTATATTTTTTTAAGCATAAAGTAAATTTAGTATGTGTTATGGTTTATGATATATGTATATTGTATGGAAAGAAATTAAATATCGATCCATCAGTCACAGTTAATCTGATAATTCGTGCGACCTACAGAATGTTTGATAAGACCAAGAGCCCATTTACATGCATACTGTGTTTGGGAGTCTGTGTGTGTGTGTGTGGGGGGGGGGGGGGGGTGGGGTTAAGCGAATGGATGTTATACACTGTAATAAAGGAAGTGCTAATTGAGCACTTACAGTGCTTCTATAGTTACTGCACTACGAGTGCTGATTTTCTAGTTTAAATTTGAACATAGAAATTCAGCAATCGGAGTGCAGCCACTAAACAAGCACTGTAAGTGCTAAATTAGCACTTCATGTTTACAGTGTACAGTTCAAGTGTATTATTTACAATATCAACATACGAAACATGATGGGATTTGTACAAATCTGACCAAAATAGCGTGTGTTACTTCTGTTATTCGTTTCTGGGTGATTTTGAATAAAACTTTAAGTGAGGTAGCCCCAACCTCATCACTCTATAACTCTATAAGGTTTACCCAATATTGGGTAAAATGGGAACATACACGTGGGTTGGGTAAAAAGATATCTGTAAATTTTACGCAATATTGCGTTGAAATAGCCCAATATCGGGTAAAAAATACACAGCAAACATGCATGTCCCCTTTCTACCCGATATTGGGTAAAATTTTACTCAGTGTTTTTAGAGTGTTCCTATTGAAAAGGTTATAACAATATTTTTCTCTCATGTCTTCTGCTGAAATTGATAATCACAATAACTGACAAACTGAGTTGATTGTCAGTTGTATTCACATAGGAGCGCGGGGCAAGCAGGTAGGCTGTTTATTAAACCTTAATATCCTACGATTGAAATCAGATCAATGTTTGTAAAACCTTGAATCGTATTGTTCCTAGACGTATTCAGACTTTAAGAACAAACATTTTTAACGTTCCGGGACTTTGAAAACAGGGGGGGAATCTGTGTAGGCTTCAGCCCCTCCCCCAACTTTTCTCAAAAAAACGTGTTCAAAAACGTAAAAACAAAATCTGATTTTTAATTTCTGCATGACCAGCTTCCCCCTCCCCCACTTTAGAAACCAATCGGTGGCCCCTGCCCTTATTATTTCATTTCTACACTGCAAAAACGCGGGTGTTAATAACTCAGGCCTAGTATACATATCGGTCAACACCAGGGAAGCGTTGAGACAACAGCAGTTAGCAATCAAACCGATATTAGGTAAACACTAATCGGTGTTGTTTAAATGCCAAATTGACGTTAACCTAACGCCAAACCGGTGTTGCTACAACACCTCTCTGCTGTGGACCGACATAGATACCGGGCTGGTGTTAAATTTTGCACCGTACGTTCTTAAAAGCGTTCTGCGTCTCGGTGCGAAAACACTCTATTGTAATTCTAAATTGAAGACGACGTCCTTTTCTCCCATTGATCGAAGGAAGGAAGGATGTTGAGGTGCCATCCATCACATCAAATGGATTGAACTTCTTGACCCATCTTGGGGGTAGATTATAGACATCATCATCCATTCTGAGCACACCCTACGGGCTTTCAAACCGACAGCCACTTTATATGTAATACAACCTCCCTGTGGTAATCAATGAGTTGTTAGATCAAATGGAGAAGTAGTTTGGAGGTGACGCAACAAAGACGAAACTCGGATTGTCGTTTAACTTGAATCCAAGTTTGCGGATAATTGCGGTTTGCAATATCCGTCTCGTATTAAATTTTAATAGATTAGATGGGAAGAGGCATTTCAGACGTGACTTAAGTGACGTAACAACTATAAAATATTCGGATTCGCGGTTAATCTATATGCAACTTTGCAGATAATTACGGTTAGCAATCTCCACTGCGGTTAGAAATCTCCCTCTAAAAAAGTGGTTTTTTTTTAAGATGAAGTGAATTTTGACGCGACGTTAAGTGACGCAACAAGATGAAGCTCGGATTCTCGGTTACTTTCGACGCAGATTTGCTGATAATTACGGCTTGCAATCTTCGTCTTGCATTCAATGGATTGTTAAGTAGATATAAAAGGCAGTTTATACGTGATCTAAAGTGACCCAAAAATACGAAACCCGGATTCCCGGTTAGTTTAGACGAAAGTTCTTAAATAATCGCTGTTCGCAAATACTCAAACTCCAAGGAACGTGGAATATGAATATGGCAAACCCCGCCGTCATCGTCAAAAATGTCGCCATTGTCATCGTTGCCACGCTGGCCATCAAAATGATATGCTCCTAATTCATATTACAACGAGCGATGTACATATAATTGCGTTTGGGTAAATTTGTTCGTGTCAAAGATGTTTTTTTCAAGAAATGTATATTAGATGCTTATAAATTTGGTTCACGTTTCTGTCTGCAGTGCTGGGAGCTTACTTCAAGGGGTAGCCACGTGATTTGTAATCATAAATCAGGTGCAGCGGAAGCGCCCTCACGTTTTTCCAAAACCATGTACAAAAACGTGAAAATGACCAGACGATTGTCATTTTTTTGCATGGTCAGTCCCCCCACTCTTGGCTCAGCCCCCCCCCCCACTTTGAAAACCATTCCGAGGCCTTGTAAATGTTTCATGTCACAATTTTATGAACATAGTTTTAAATCCCCATATATCTGTATATTTTCCTTTGCATTCTTGAAATTATACTCATCTGTTCTTTTGGCTATGCTGTTCAAATTAAAATTATTTTGATATGCAAGTGATGATTAAACCATTGTTTATCAATTTGGCTGGTTTTTCGGCATAGGAAAAGAAGAAAAAAATGTGCCTTGAGCACTTTGCAGAGCAGATGTGACGATTAATAAGTCACCTTTATTATCATTAAACATTATTGGTTTTATTATCCTGATTTTCATAAAGAAAACATGAATAATAATATTAATAATAATTATAATAATAATTATTATTATTATTATATGTAAAACAGATACTCATTTGCTCATTATATGCAAAACTGAGCAGAACAAGTCGTAACCAACCCAAAACTCAACCGAGAAGATGGGAAATGGAGTGTAGCGAAAGTCGGAAAAACGCAGTTCAGAAACTTTCATCAATTTCAAAGCACGAAAAATTGCTTCCTATGTATTTTCGTGCTAATAAATGAGAGTACAGTTCTCGTCGCATCAATTCTATTGGGGGTTAATATGATGACAACAGAGCGAGCGCAAGATTTGGAGGAAGCCCTTTGATATCGAATTCATCGTAGCAACGACAGGTAAATGGATTGCACCATTAGCCTAACCAACACACCTCCCCATCTCTGACATACCCAATCAGCGAAAACATATTTAATCGCGGTACGTCCAAGCGAAAAGTTTGCCGTGCGGTGAATTCCTTTCACACACGACGCGCGCACCTTTGATCACGTGGATCACCATTTTGATTGTGGCTGACGTCGTCGGCGCAAGTCGGCATTGTGGTTAGAAGGTTCTAAAGGAACATTCTGGGATGCAACTCTTGTTACAGCTTCTTAATGTGGAATTGACCACAGGGAAATCATGATGAGTGCTTATTTGTATTCAATAAAGCCAATTTGTAAAGCAATGTCCCCAGACATAAGGTGAAACCGATTCACCATTATCCTCCTGATGAAGTGCACATTGTCGAGGTAATAATAGAACGAACCCACATGCAATTCCAATCACTTATTTTCAATGAAAAATAAAATTGGTAGTCAGATTTACAAATCGGTGTCGACCCTACCCCCCCCCCCCTCCATCCTTGATATTGCACATTTTTTTTTACATCATCCCACAAGAAAGTTTCGACCGATTTCAGAACGCGACCTTATGTGTTTTTGTTTTTAATTTCCCGAACTCCCCAAGTTCACATTCCATTAATTTTGTAGTTTTTACTGCCAACACGAGCATCACATTATATCCGACCAGTCTATTTATCTCAATCAAGAAAGACACTTTAATGGGTTTATACTTTGTTTGTATTTTCAAACAAAATCACCTATCATTAACCTGTGAAAGAGTGTAATAAATCATTTATTTTTGCTCATGGAAATATTTATTTATCAAAATACTAAAAGGGCTCTTTTCTTGAACATTGCATTCAAACCGAATCACTCAAACATTAACGTCTTAACGTATATAATTAATCATTCCATCTTATTCATTTGATATTTTTCTTCCTTTACGAAAGAAGGCGTCTTTCTAGTCTTGTTTGACAAAACAAAAATGCTCGTTGCATCATTACCATGATTACTGATAAATAAATCACTCCATCTCCGAAAAGTATTTTGCTTTAATTGTCCGGAGAAAAAGAACAGGTTGAAAGATTTGCTTAAATATAGATGACTTGAGTCGATGGGATTCGGTCTCTTGATTATCTAACGTTATATATTCATGTAGTACCTTATATGTTATTTGATATTTGTTTAAGGTAACCGGTCAATCTTATACTTTCTGCACACTAAGAAATAGGGGATCAAATTCGAACCCTCCGCGTTGGTATAATAGCTGCACCCAAAGGGGTGCTAATGAGAGTAGTTATGCTCATTTGAGGGTGCATATAGCTTTGTTAAGTACCCTATAGGGTGCGAAATTAAACAATGTGATAAAGGTTCTAATTTGAAACATTTTTAATGTCAAGTACTATGCACCTTAACAGGTTCATATTTGCACCTATTAGCGAGCATTTCTTGGTGCATTTAATGATAAAAGGTGTATTTTTCACCTTTTGCCACTTAGGGTGCAAGATGACACCCCTAAAGTTGGTACAAGTGCTTCATTAGGGTTCAAACATTTCTTAATGTGTGCAGTGAAGCGCTAACCACGCCTACCCACATACACACTTTAATCACTCACGCACACTTTATTTTGCCCGGGTTATTGTGAGAACAGCGTTTCATTCATGCACCCTCCAGCCCAGTGAAAAAATCTGAAATCCCCCATAAAACAATGGAAATATCTTTTATTTGCCCATGGCCGCCCAAGATTTGTCAAGTGGTGTTGCGTATGTTATATTCAGCACCCCTGGAAATCAGGTTGGTATATGAAAACAATCCAAATTAGACCACAAGCACTTATATTCTGGAGCGAGAACTTTTTTCTTCATTTTTTGCACGTGCATGTGCATGTTTTTTTAATTTGTTTTTATTTTAAGACCAATGTCATTTTTAGTTTGAAAAAAGAACCACCCCCCCCCCGCGCCAGCATACGTCTTCAAAAATCAGCCCAGGGCCATGCTTTGCCTGCAGTTATTTCATTTGAATTGAATTATGTCGAAATTGAACCCTAAATTGATTTGGCACATTCATCAAGCGGGATAGAATTGCCGAAAGCTTGATGTCTGGAAATTTTAGGCATGTTTTCATCGATTTTGTTTGAAGGCTTGGTACTACATTATCTAGTGCGCTTCTGAAGACAAGACAATAGCAATAATATCAAGATTACCCCCCCCCTTCTGGTTTATTTCCAATTCGTCTAATGCCAATACGTCTCATTGCCAACCCATCTACTATCATTTGGTCTACCATCAGTTCGCCCACTCACCACATGGTCTACTTTCATTTAGTCTAATACCATTCCGTCTTGTAACCAGTCGGTCCAATAGCCATTTGGTCCATATGACAGTTGGTCTAATTGGACTAAGTGTTAAATTGTGAAAATGAATGAAAATGAAATAACCAAGTAGTTATGAGACAAAATTGGCAGAGACGAAATGGTGATTAGACGTAGTGACGATTGGACCAAATGGTTCTTATACGAGATGTTGATGGAAGGAATGGCATTTAGACTGTAGACCATGTGGTGAGTGGACGAGTTGGCAATACACTAATTGGAAATTTACCTCTCTTCCTCTCTTGGTCACGAGAACTTTCTCTATCTTTCTCCTTCTCTATTTCCATATTCATGCAATATATCTATATATTACTATCCTTTTTGTTTCCCTTATTTTCCTTCAAAAATGTGTCTAAGGGCTCACAGGCCTAATTCATTTCCCATAGACTCGTGTATTAAAGTGGCACTTAATAAGAATTCATAAAAAATAAGGAGGAAATTCGAGGGTTGAATGTTCACTACCAGTGGATAGGATAAATGTCTGACATTCCATATCTGACCAGAAAAGGGTACCTCGACCCGCTCATTTTGAAAATAAATCATTATTTACGAAGACTACATCTGACGGGACCAAATTCATCACTTGAGAGAGTAAAATGACCCTAATTCTTCCGCCAGTAAAAAAATTAGTTCCATAGTGGTGATATATCTTTCCAATTTGGAAAAAAATAAGTTCAGTAGGTACCCTCCCTAGAATCAGTGTTAGAGTGTCAGTCATATTCATTCATTTTTGTCAAGCAGCAATATCAAATTTAAAAATTGAGCAATTGGTTGACTCGAATGAATATCTATGGCCTGCCAGTTGTGATTAGGCCCGTGCAACCCAGATTATTCATTATTGCGAGAGGCAGCTGATTTTTTTTTTCAAAGTTACGCGCTTCGTAGAAAATGTGTTTGTGGACTGGGCGGGGGCTGACCCTTCACCCTCGCACATTCAAACACATACACATATAATTTCACTAATTTCCTCCTTGATATTTTCCATATTCATGCGTTCTACCAATCTTTCAATATCATTTTGTATCCCTTCTGTTCCTTCGCAAATACGTCTAAATGTTTACCATCACCGAAAGGTAGCGGGGTTTTTTTTGGGGGGAGGGGTGGTTAAATTAGGAGCTACGTAGAAAGTTTTGTGAGGGCGGAGTGCTGAGCAAGGATAAAAACATGATTTTATGTTAATTTTCACATGGTTGCTGCAAAAAAGGTGTGTGCTTGTGGGCGGGGGCTAACCTTTTTACCTCCACCCACCCTTATAGACTTCGCGCTCTCATCCTTTCCTCGCTCTCTCACTTTAAAATGTATTAATCATTTCCCCACCTCCACTTCATCCCAGAGATGTACACGTACCTGCATGTAACATCCTGCCAATGATTTCCCAAAGGAATAATCTGAATTCAAGAAAGACCAGAATCGAACATGATAGAAGTACATTTACATGAACATGAAGGAAAGAATACATCTCCATTTGTCCGCGATCATTTGGGAAATCATTATGAAACGACCCTTTCAATGTTTGCACTTGACTTTCTCAGGGTATTATTTCATAAAGGTGCACAAAAATCTATGCTTGACTTTTGATACTCGAGTCGCGAATCTATTCTAATTTAAAGGTGTATAAGAAATGAAAGGAAATGAAAATAAAGAATTTCACTACTTCAAATAATGGCATAGGCCTATTCAAAGTAGGACAAAAATCACCCTCATAAAATGTCCCGCTGTAATGGATATTGACATTGGTAACAGAAGCATCATCCATTTACAAGTTTTGTCTTTTAAAGTTAGGCTATACCCGTTTCGCCTATTATTCACTTGTTCTATCACCGCTCATGTTATGGCTTCGTGAACTATTAAGGATCAATTTCTTTAAGGTAAAAATATAATACGAAGATAGATTGGAAATTAAACTAACTTGGCGTTACACTATTAAAATAAGAATAATACTAAAGTGGAAAAGTGTAGATCCAAAGGCAATTATACCAAACTGACAGTAGACTAAATGGGTTTAGCCCATGTCATGTGGAACCAAGCGGATATAAACGGTGAAGATGTTTTATGAACTCTAACTGTATTTTGAGGCAGTCGCAGCGCCGGGAAAGGCAATGTTACACACCTCATTACCGTGGGAGAGGTTTTAATGTTTCGATGAATCCTTCGCGACATGTAATTATTCTTCAATTTTCAGGTAGCCCCGAGTTATCTATATCTTTACAGCAAAGTAATTTTCGACTGCCTCAAGTGCTGATTTGGAAACCTGGCAGAGGTTATCGAATTATGTGTATTGGATGTCAGAAAATGAGATTTAAAGGTACCACTCGACATGAAAATGTCATCCTCAGATTTATATATATATATATATATATGAGAGGATGCTATATGTAGAAACAGCGAGGATAAAGCAATCGACGTTCTGGGGTTTAGTTCATCAAGTTTATTCACAACAAGCTTTCGGCCATAATTGGGCCTTCTTCAGGTATATATATATATATATATATATATATATATATATATATATATATATATATATATATATATATATATATATATATATATATATATCCCGGGGGGCCACTTCCATTCACGAGTGGATACCTTGCGCGACCAAGGGGTCTCGAAAAGCACCCTAAACACGTAATTTCCATATTCTGAAAATGCACCCCTTAACAAGTATTGGCGTGTGAAACCCTACCCTTAACAAGTATTGGAAACAAAACGATATTCTTGGCAAATATTCCCTGAAATGAACCCCTAAACAAGTACAGGAATGTTTTATTGTTACTGGTCCTTCGGTCGTCGGCTTTACCTTATTTGGTTTAGTATGACCCCACCTTCTACACCTCGCGCAAATCGGACTCTAAACACGAAGTGTTGGGGCAAAAAGGACATCCTTTATAAAACATTTTAATTTTGTTTTATCATCCCCGCAAATTCGACCCTAAACACGTAATTTTCCTAGCGAAATAGATACCATTTTTTCATTATTTTTGTGTTTTTGACACCCTTATCACGTTACGTACGTAACGTGCCCTATCGTGAAAAAGACATCCTTTTTACGTGTTTTTTTTGGTCACGCATGGTATCCACTCGTCAATGTAAGTGCCCCCCCGGGATATATATATATATATATATATATATATATATAAATATATAATACGTGTGTGTATGTGTGTGCATGTGTGTTGTTTAATGTTCTTTATATTTCATCTAATCTATGTTATTCATTCAAAGAATTGTTACTGTTTTTCGTAAATAAGCAAATTTGCGTTTCAATTTTATACGGAATGATCAAACAGAAATACAGGTTTTGATTCATGTCATTTATAGCGTTTGTTCATTATCAAGTGATTATAGACGTCTGTTTCTCCTCCATCATTATCGATTTCTATTCTCCTTCCCCCATTTCTACTTGTTCTTTTTCATATGAGCAGCATCCACAGCAGTAATATATTTTTTTCTCGGAAAATGACTGAACGCTGTGTCAGATTTCCGAACAAAATCGATGCCAGGGTAATTTAATAGAGTCGTGTGCGGGGTGCATCAATCTTTTTTCTTATATGATTACATGGGAAATATGTAGATTTAACGCGCTTTACCTATTTTTTATGCTCCCCTTTCTTTTCTCTTGCTTCCCCTCCTTATAAAATGTTTCTCCTGGTGGTCATTTCTTGTGTTAAATGGTATATTCATTTGCGATGGTTAAGCGCGTAGAAAGGTTCACATGTTGTTCTTAAAGTCGCTCTTAAATTACGAAGAGCTTTATGAAACGGCGCCCAGATCTAAAAAAAAAATACATCTGTCGAAGAAATTGCTCGATTTGACATTTGCGATTGTCCCTTAGTTAATATAATGATGGATTAGATTTCTGTCAGTCTTTTTATCAATTAGTTATATCGGGCAAAAGTGGTTATTCTCCTCCTAACATGCCTGAAGGGTCCAGACATAAAGAAAATACATACTATGAGACCCAATTAGAGATGTTGTCCCTTTGATATTTATGTGCTGCATCCTACTTAATAGTGACATTTACAATATCCATTCCATTTCTGGCTCGGGGATCCACTTAATATTTGTACTTGTATAACATTTTCTGTTATTTTTCATGCAGAGTCAAACAATTTCCCCGGAGCTAAAACGGATATTGCGTTTCCCGTTTTTTTTTTCAATGACAAATCGATTTGATTTCAGAGAGATGTTTAAAAGAGTAGAATCTTGTTTTATACAAAGGGTATCTCTGTTATCTAAAATTCATTACTCAGATTTTCCTAAGGGTAAATTCGTCTAATGTCCTTGCCAATTCGAGTAAAATTGGATTCGGGCGGGCGAAAGCTGAAATGGGAGGAAAGGAAAACAAAGAGACGACACCCTCAAACACAACAAACACTCATACGACACCCTCAAACACAACAAAAACTCACACGACACCCTCAAACACAACAAAAACTCACACGACACCCTCAAACACAACCAAAACTCACACGACACCCTCAAACACATCAAAAACTCACACGACGCCCTCAAACACATCCAAAACTCACACGACACCCTCAAACACAACAAGAACTCACACGACACCCTCAAACACAACAAAAACTCACACGACGCCCTCAAACACAACAAAAACTCACACGACACCCTCAAACACAACAAAAACTCACACGACGCCCTCAAACACATCAAAAACTCACACGACACCCTCAAACACAACGAGAACTCACACAACACCCTCAAACACAACAAAAACTCACACGACACCCTCAAACACAACATAAACTCACACGACACCCTCAAACACAACATAAACTCACACGAGACCTTCAAACACAGCAAAAACTCACACGACACCCTCAAACAACAAAAACTCACACGAGACCTTCAAACACAGCAAAAACTCACACGACACCCTCAAACACATCAAAAACTCACACGACACCCTCAAACACAACATAAACTCACACAACACCCTCAAACACAACATAAACTCACACGAGACCTTCAAACACAGCAAAAACTCACACGACACCCTCAAACAACAAAAACTCACACGAGACCTTCAAACACAGCAAAAACTCACACGACACCCTCAAACACAACCAAAACTCACACGACACCCTCAAACACATCAAAAACTCACACGACGCCCTCAAACACATCCAAAACTCACACGACACCCTCAAACACAACCAAAACTCACACGACACCTTCAAACACAACCAAAACTCACACGACACCCTCAAACACAACCAAAACTCACACGACACCCTCAAACACAACAAAAACTCACACGACACCCTCAAACACATCAAAAACTCACACGACGCCCTCAAACACAACAAAAACTCACACGACACCCTCAAACACAACAAAAACTCACACAACACCCTCAAACACAACAAAAACTCACACGACACCCTCAAACACAACAAAAACTCACACGACACCCTCAAACACAACAAAAACTCACACGACACCCTCAAACACAACAAAAACTCACACGACACCCTCAAACACAACAAAAACTCACACGACACCCTCAAACACAACAAAAACTCACACGACACCCTCAAACACAACAAAAACTCACACGACACCCTCAAACACATCAAAAACTCACACGACGCCCTCAAACACATCCAAAACTCACACGACACCCTCAAACACAACAAAAACTCACACGACACCCTCAAACACAACAAAAACTCACACGACACCCTCAAACACATCAAAAACTCACACGACGCCCTCAAACACAACAAAAACTCACACGACACCCTCAAACACAACAAAAACTCACACGACACCCTCAAACACAACAAAAACTCACACGACACCCTCAAACACAACAAAAACTCACACAACCTGCCACCCCGCAAAACCACCTTAACTAAACAGACATTATAGCCCCCTCCTTACATTCCCTATAGTATTAACTATAATTTATCATACCAATATCCATTACAACTTACAGATCAACAAAAACTCACACGACACCCTCAAACACATCAAAAACTCACACGACACCCTAAAACACATCAAAAACTCACACGACACCCTCAAACACAACAAAAACTCACACGACACCCTCAAACACATCAAAAACTCACACGACACCCTCAAACACAACAAAAACTCACACGACACCCTCAAACACAACAAAAACTCACACGACACCCTCAAACACAACAAAAACTCACACGACACCCTCAAACACAACAAAAACTCACACGACACCCTCAAACACAACCAAAACTCACACGACACCCTCAAACACATCAAAAACTCACACGACACCCTCAAACACATCAAAAACTCACACGACACCCTCAAACACAACAAAAACTCACACGACACCCTCAAACACAACCAAAACTCACACGACACCCTCAAACACAACCAAAACTCACACGACACCCTCAAACACATCAAAAACTCACACGACGCCCTCAAACACAACAAAAACTCACACGACACATTCAAACACAACAAAAACTCACACGACCTGCCACTCCGCAAAACCACCTTAACTAAACAGACATTATAGCCCCCTCCTTACATTCCCTATAGTATTAACTATAATTTATCATACCAATATCCATTACAACTTACAGATCAACAAAAACTCACACGACACCCTCAAACACATCAAAAACTCACACGACACCCTAAAACACATCAAAAACTCACACGACACCCTCAAACACAACAAAAACTCACACGACACCCTCAAACACAACAAAAACTCACACGACACCCTCAAACACAACAAAAACTCACACGACACCCTCAAACACAACAAAAACTCACACAACCTGCCACCCCGCAAAACCACCTTAACTAAACAGACATATAGCCCCCTCCATACATTCCCTAGTATTAAAGTTCTATAATTTATCATACCAACATCCATTACAACTTACAGACCAATAATTTAACAATATACAAATAGCGAATAGGCATGAGTGCGATGGTGCGAGATTTCGCATGAGGTGAAAGAAAGATGCTCTATTCGACGAGGCGTTAGCCGAGTTGAATAGAGCGTTTCTTTCTTTCACCGAATGCGAAATCTCGCACCATTGCACGAATAAGAATATTCGCTATTTGTGTTGTACAACGCCTCGGAATCTAGCGAAAATATGAAAAAACAAGAGTTTTTCCCTCCAGTAATCTATAAAAAGGGAGCAAAAATATTGAAAGCGAAAAGCAAAATCCCACAAGCCGGGCCCACAAGCGCACATGATCTTGGACAGCATTGCGCATTTAGCCAGCGAGCTGTACGCGCATTGTCATCTTATTCAATGAAATCGCATTGTGACGTCACCTCCTAAAGCCGTGCAATGGTACATTTTGGATGGTACGTCTTGCGTGCAACGGTACGAATGTGTGACATTCAGCCTCCCATTTGATCGCGTACAACGAGCTAAGTAGGCGTTGTACAATATAGATAAAGAGATATAGTCCTGGGTAATTCAGGAATTTGATGACATCCACAGGAATCAAATATGCTTGGTTAGCAAAGATGAAATATTCCTTACATGTTTTTTTTGGCATGTCAAGCGACGTTGATTGTCCTTTTTAATGTTCCATTCCATTTGGCAATAGCTTCCCCTCGAGCGATATTTTATTGGACACCTATCATCATGTTCGATAATTAATGTTATGAATCATTGCAGTGGAAGGATTCTGATGTGAGGCTATTCATGTGGCAAATACAAATGTTATCGTGGACGCCTAAAGCAATAAGGTGGAAGGACGCGTTATGCACACTTGTCGATGCTTGTTACAGTTCGTCCGTAAAGTGTCAGGGATTTCCTCCGAGAGTATATTTCTTTTCTGCCATGCGGTTTGACACCACAATTAAGCCCAATCAACACGAGGGAAACCGACTCCAGGCCGATCACAGATAATACGATACTTCCAATGTCATCCCTTCGATCGGTTCGGATCGGTTATGTGGGTGTGATTGTACCATTATATCCGCCAGGCTTTCAATGTGCGTTACACGAGCGCAACGAACCGGACCGATGCGTCCTGTCTTTGCAGAGCTTGTATCATCTTCTTCTTTTTTCTCTAAAGTTACACCAACAAATAACGACTCCATACTATATAATTAAATGGTGTATAATAGTTACGGCATCTCTTGCCCAAATTTCTGGTTTGTCCAAACACGCTGCACTCACACCAACATAAACGACTCGGAACCGATCCGCTCGAATGTCATAATCGAATGTCATAGGTCGTGGAGTGTTATGGCCCAGTAGATTAGTCTTCTGAATTTGAAACAAAGCGTCGTGGGTTCAATCCTCTGCCATTGCGAAATTTTTTTTTCAGCATGAAATTTATCCATATTATGCTGCACTCAACCCCGGTGAGGAAATGGGTACCTGGCACGAATTTATTCCTTGAAATGCTCCCGCGACGCTGAAAGGCTGTGGGGCTAAACCCAGGTTAACAATAATCAAATCTTTTGGACTCGCATATATGCGCTATAAAAACTGTGTAATTACAAGATTTAATAAAAATTTACCCAATATTAGGTAGAAAGGGAACAGGCATGCTTACTGCGTAATTATTTCCCTCGTATTGGATAAAATCCAAGTTTAGAGGGTAAATTTCAACGCAACATTGCGTTAACTTTAAAAGGATTCGTTCGGTATGTTTTACCCACCAAGCATACATGTTACAATTTTACCCAATATTGGTTAACTGTTTTTAGAGTGTATTTTTATTATCATTATTATTTTTACCATCATTATCATTATTATTATCGTTATAGGAAATAACATTACGGTAATTAGCTTTGATCGGTTTACAGTCGGATTGGCCGGTGTGTGAGGTATCATACTCGATGGGTCCTCGTCGTTCTTTTTGCACAAAAAGAACATACATAATCTCAAGCGAATATGTGCTTTTATGGTACTCGAAAAGACATTATTGTTGAGTCTGAACATTCCCCCGTCTCCTACAGCGAAACTGTGCCAGGAATAATGGAATAAAACATGAATAACGTATTTATGACGTGACTAGGGAATACGGTGCTTGATCCCAAACCCTATACTAGCCTGCAAAGAAGATATGATATGAGAAATATACAAAAAGACGACATTTATCTTGTTTCCTCGCAAGCATTGGACGAGTTTATACAAATCGTGATGGTTCCGTTTGCAGGCTTGGTTGAGTCTTGGGCAACATATTATGCAACAAATGATATTTTTTATATAATATTCATGCGTAATTCAGAAGTCTACGGGTGAATTGACGCTCGTTGTTTCGCTGGTTTGAAAGAAACGAGTCTTTCTTTCTCAACAGTAGTGGAAACGCCTGAGTAAATCGTCTATCTCTAGAATCATGGGTAATATATTCTGTTAATATCATATATTTTGAATAATTAGACTATCAATTAACTATAATGGAAATGCATGCAGTCAAATCATACCAGTTGCCTGATCTTGCGATCATGTTTCATGAATATTTCAATTAAAATTTTCAGACTCCTTTAATGAACCTTAACAGTACACTATATAAGTATGGAGGCGAAGACGTTAATAGCTTTGTCTTACACACGTCCCGCGAAATCAGTTCGTGCTCCAGCAAATGTCACTTTTAACATTTTCATGTTTGATTCACTCTGTACCGATGTTTAGTTTTACTATGGATTACAAGTTGAATAATCCACATTTTGTTTACACAATACTTGAAAAGGAAATGTCTGCCTCTTGTTAATAATTACTTTTATTAACATTAAATGACAATCTTCCTTTTCTATTATCCATTTGACATTTCAACATGTTGGGCATGTCCCCTTCTTTCAACTCATTGACTTTGTTTTTGTTCGCTCTTGCCACAACTATGAAATAATTTCTGAGTATTTGGTGATTGGTACTCTTGTTCAATTATTAGAATGCAAAGATTATTAGAAGACTTGTGCTCAAATATGTTCAATTATCATGCCATGTATGTCGTATTCCTTTATTCTTTACTCACTATACGTATTTGAAATTATATCTTGATATTTGAATGTACTATTTTATAGGTGTATCTCACTACATTTTATTTTATTTTGGAGCTTCTCACTTTATCTCCTCCGCCAATGTCTGTTTCGATAATCGTTCCGTTCTCACTGACTTTGCATCGTTCACACTTAGAGGTCTTTGCCCTACGTTCTCGTTTTTGCGTAAGAATCCTTTGTGTTGCGCCTCCTCGTCCTTCTTCATGTTCTATATGTGTTTTGTGTTCTTTGCCTTCTCCCCTCACTTTGTTACTTTGCTTTACTGCCTCTTATATGACCTTGACCGACACTTTATTGGACATCAAGCTGGTTCATGGTCAGCCCTTTCCCATTAGTTTTACTCCTTTTTAAAAACTAGTTGTCTTGTACTGTCCTGTCTCTTGTTTTGTCTTGTCTTCTACGTCTTGTCATCACCTCTCTCTGTTTTTTTTCCTGTCTTGCGCAACATATCCTTTGCAACGAAGACCTCTTTGTGTGAAAAGGTTTGCATTTGTTCAGTTTTTATGTTTCCGTCAATATGATTTCTTTTTCTCTTTTTCTTTCCTGTAATACATGCATGTACGCATATAGTAAGTCGACTATAATTTCTTCTTTTCCAAGGGGGATCCACAATTTTACAAGCTTTGCTTTTTAGTGGATCCCCCTCATTTCCATATCCATTTATGCTCTATATTATACTGTTTTTTTTTTACGAAGTAAGAATGCCCTTCTGTAAAATTGTATTTGATTTGTATTGTTTTATATTACTTTGTATTATGTTTTGAATGGAAAATGAAATAAAAAAAGAATTGAATTGAATTGAATTGAATTGAAGGAACTTTTTAATAAAATTCCACGCCCCCGTTTTCTGTTTCTTCCCAATATCATGTTGCCGTCCTCAATTTACTCTTTACTCTACCTTTATTTTTATTTTGTCTATTGGCACCAATTTACCGGTGTGTCGGCTCAGTTGGTAAAGCGTCTGTCTCACAACCGAGAGGTTTGGAGTTCAAGCCCCCAGTCAGACCGAGAAAGACGTTTAGATACGGGAGGTGTGCTAACCTGTTTGGCATTTAGCGATTTTATGGAGAGAGCAACACCGATCTGGCGCTACTTAGTGGCTGCCGGGCCCATGACTTGCTGGGCAAAATGCATTTTCGAGCTATTTTTACTTCGGATTTCTATTAATTTATTCCAAAAGCAGCTAAAATTAACTTTTGGAGTTTTTCTGTAAATGAAGGTTTTTTTTTATTTATCACTTTCACTTAACCACTGTTAATTTTGAAATAGGGCTATCATTGTAGATTAATGAAATCATGTTTTTGCAAATCTAGCATTCAATATTTCTTTTTTTAAGAATTTTCAAAATGTACTTTTTCATGGATTTAGTTCAATGCGGAATAAAACCTTAGTTGAATGCCAATTTCTGCAAATCTAAACATCTTTAACATTGGAAATTAAACTGGAACACATATATATCTAATATTGTTGCTTGTGCATCGCGTGGAGTTTTTAATGTTGTATGGGCTTGTCAAAAAGCAAAAATCAACTCTTTATTTCTTTTTCAGAAAAAAAAAATGTTCTTATTTGTACAAACTCAGACTATCATGTGCGTTTATCATGTTTATAATGTAGTATTCAATCAATTATAAACGCAGTATTGAACTAAACCTCTTCCATTTTAAAAACAAAGATTCCGGTGACCTTACTCTCTCACCTTATTTGCATGCAGTAGCAATGATAGGGGATATCACTTATAAGATCTTTCTTTTTCCAAGTATTCACTTGATATTGATATGGAGTACACGTTTCATATCACATAACAACTTTTTGAAGAACATGAATAATGTAATTTGTCGTCTCACAGCATTTAGTCATATCTTTGAACCTACTTGGAATATCTTATTTCCACGAAAGTCATGAATTAAAGTAGTAATAATAGAGAAAGTTAACGCTGCAGCGCTTAAATGCGGGCCACCCATCATTGCCATCAGCTCAAAAGCAAAGTAGAAATTAATAAAGACAAATTATTTTTCCTGGTGCCATAAAGGTTGATAATTGTGCGAGACTGAGTGACCATAATATTTCGCCTGAGTCCTAAATCGACTAATTTATATATTTCCGCGGGTAGGAATTAGCATTTTATTCACCAATATGCATGATATGGAAACAATATCTTGCGAGTTTATAGGATAATTGGTAGTACATCTGTGTAATTAGACTGAATGGGTCACAACAAGAATACAAATTACGAGGTTCCGCAAACATGCCAGGAAAACGATACTACTGCAAGATACAAATAAATAGGTGTTATCTAACTCCAAGAAGAAAGAAAATCTAAGGGAGTCTCAAGTATACCAAAAGTCACGTTCACTTGCTGACAGAGGACTTTAACAAATACATAATTTCTCATTTCCATCCAGCGCACTGGATTTTCTCCTCTATTCTCTAACCCGAAACATAACCATTTTATATTTTGCTGAAATTCTCGACTAGAGAAAATTAATTAATGTATTATGCTCAAGAGTATTGTGGGTATTTCCGATCCGTCTAATGCCAATTCGTCCAATTTCCAATTCGTCTATTGGTCTCCAATCAGTTCGTCTATTATCCACATGGTCTAAATGCCAATTCGTCCACTCACCATTACCTCTAATAACCATTTGGTCCAATAGCCATTTGGTCCATATACCACTTGGTCTAATTGGACTAAGTGTTCATTGTGCAAAATGAATACAAATGAAATGGATATTAGAGAGACCAACTGGTTATGAGACGAAATTTTCATAGACGAAATGGTGATTAGGCGAAGTGATGATTAGACCTAATGGTTATTGGACCGAATAGTTGTCAGACGAAATGTTTATGGACGGAATGGCATTAGACCATAAGTAGATCATGTGTCGAGTGGACGAGATGGCAGTAGACTAATTGGCAATTTAGCGTTGGGGGCTGGGAACGATTTTTTTAAGAGGGGTACAGGTTAAGGAAATAACATTACATGCCAAAAAACGGTATTCGATCCAAAATAAGGATGATTTTGTTTCGAAAATGTCTACATTTTAGCGTACCAAACTGATTTCCAGAGGGTGCTGCCAATGATATAGGCAGCACCTCCGCTTCTATGCTTGCCCCCCTCCCATCCCACCGTGTATCCACCCCTGATTCCTAGGTAGGACAAGTGTACCTATATAATCACGATAGATTTTGTTGCACGTACCCATTTTTCTCATAAGTCATACTTGAGAAAATAAAAACATGAAAACCATTCAAACGAATCGGAAGGCAGGCTTGCCGCAAAGTTATCGATGATTTGAATGCAAATAAATCTGCTCTTTAATGTATAACTGAATGGCAAACCTACAACACCCTCTGAATGGATGAATGAATGGAGAAACGGATGAATGATTTTATGGTCATAACATAATCTCATGAACCAACATGTTCATAGCAGAATGGCGGCAATAACATTACACCAAATCTAGAAAACAAAATGCGCACGCGCTGCCGATCAATTATTTGAATATCCAATCTCCCAGAAGCGGCCGTCCGAGGCCAAGATATGCACAACGTGGCGCCGCGGTGGGATACGGTCCAACACTCTTTATATCGATTCGTGAAATGGTCATCACGGATAGAATATTTATTAAGCAGTTTTCCTTTATTTTGTTGGATTGTTTCAAGTGAGTGCATAGAATATTACTAATATTCTCATTCAGATGATGTATCCAACTAGTACATGTTTGTTACGTTACAGCTGAAATAAAGAAAAAAATACTGCAAAGAAAATTTAAGATGATGGTAGATCCAAACAAGTATGATGAACAGAGTAGAAATTATGATATTCATGTAGTTGACGTACATCTAATAAAAACGATCTTCTATTTTTAATAATACATCATAATTATTTTATTACTCTTATATTTATTATTATCATTATCATTGTCATGCAGTATTATTGTTGTCATTATCACCGTTATTCTTATTATCATTTTATTAGTAGAGGCATTATCATTATCATTATTGTTATTATTATCACCATTATCAATCATTATTATTAAAATCCTCGTCCATGTTTTTGATAAACAACCCTCATCCTAAAGACCGGTATAACATGATAGATCAAAGCCTACTATTCAATTGGTATTCATATTACACGTACATGGCATATTTGTAATGCCGACCTCACAATGTTTGCATGCCTTGATAAACGTGATTTTCTAGAGTAGTGATCAGAATGAAGGGAAACATATCGAAGATAAATCATTATTTCCCATGAGTGGAATAGTAATGTTCCTCACTCTATGTTCCTCTGACTACATTTATTCTACAGTCATACCGACGAACCCGACTCCAAAGCGATGACATGTGTCATTAGTAATATAGCACGATTGCTTTTTGTCGGCCTTGAGTCAGTTTCGCCTATGTGTCTGGAGCACTATTGGTTTTGGGGTAGATTAATCAGAAAATCATTAATCCTCAGGCATGCCACATCAGCCCGCTATGGCCGCTGGCAATATGACGTCATCATTCGCACGAACAATATAGAATTCTTACTTTTTTTATTTTTCTGTCGCACGATAACGGAGGCGTCCTTTATCTAACCTTCAAGAACTGATCGGTATATTGAAATTACGTGTTGTGCATAGAGATGATAAGGTAGGGCCCTGCTGGGATCAAAGAAAAACACAGCAAAATAAAGAGTGGTGTCAAAGGTTTACATATAGAAGGACATCATTCATAAAGTTTTAAACACACACGTTTGTAAATAGAAAACCTTTGGTTGGCACTTTGTTACTTTAAAACTTTGTTATAATATGTTCAATCTATATGGGGTGTAAGTTTAACACCTCGGTTGTGGTCCTTTACAGACACCAACCGGTGTCAAATTTTAACAGAGGAGTTAAGGGAAATGCCATTCCTGCAATAGGATATCGAGATACAGTAAGTTTTCATTATCATATGTTATCATATTCAGATTTTCTGATCCTTCGGAAAATCATTTGAAACATATTCCTCTGATTATTTCGTAATCAGATACCTACTGATATAACACTAATTGAAATTGATTTTTTTTATGAAGGCATATGTCATGTATCTCACGGATAAAGATATGATAAGACAGATCTACAAATTGTTTGATAATCTTTTGAATATTCTGAAGATTTGTGTGACGTGCGAGTGGGATTAGTACATGCCTTTATAAAGACGGATTTATGCGAGGATGGCAGACGATGATAGTAATTAGACTGATGTACTTCACTATCGTGATGTAGCTTGAGATATCTAGAATTGTGTAGCGGATACTAGCTGAGGGGTAGGTAAGCGGCGCATACATTCGTAATTCCGAAGCTTCGTAAATCCGAAGTTTCGGGTATTCCGAAGGTTCGTTATTCCGAAGGTTCGTAATTCCGAAGGTTCTTTAGTACGAAAACAAAGTTGAGTTTCGTAATCATTCCGAAGGTTCGTTAATCCGAAAACGAAATGAGGTTCGTAATTCCGAAGGTTCGTTAGTCTGAAAACGTAATGATTAACGAACCTTATTTCGTTTTCGGATTAACGAAACTTCGGAACAACGAACCTTATTTCGTTTTCGGATCATCGAACCTTCGGAATAACGCCACAAATGTTCGGATTAACAAACCCTTTTACGTTTTCGGATTAACGAACATCGAGGTAACCTTCGAAATAAAAAGAACCTTCGGAATTGCGAACCCTCAGAATTACGAAGTGTAACCGGTAAGCGGGAGCCTTTGTTACCGTGTCGTTATGGAGAGATAAGGGTGGAAGACTTTCATAAAAGGGGGTGAATTCCCGAACTCATCGCAAATTATCTCTATACATGAATCGGTATTGTCTCGTGCGTGAAGGAAGATGGATTCTGTGTTCGACTTCCTTCAATCAAAATGCAATCTCTTGGGTGTAAACTGATCACAGTTGGAACTATTCAACTCCATCATATGAGCCACGACGGCTTTCTCCGAAATTAGAGAATGGATTATTAACAAATATCATTGTTCGTGCTAAGAATAACAATTTGCACCATAAAAACTGCAAATAAGACGGCAGAATTAAAACAAAAGAAATTGAGAAAAGTGAAGAGACAGAAAAAAAATTAAAGACTGATCTTCATGCACAAAAACGGAAAAATACCGCCTCGATTATTGGAAGGGTGCGATTTCCACGCTAGCACCAGCGTCGGACGCTAGCAGAAGCGATTTTTTTTTCGAGAGTGCTTTTTAGCGATGCAATATGAATGATGATGATAATAAGAAATAACGTACCAAGCAGCCCCATTGCTTTAATGAATGTCACTATGAAATAATATTGTTGTGTTAAAAGGGAAATGATACCTTTGGAACAAATAGGCTTGTGTCAAAACAGAAAAAATCAAAGAATAAGAACAAAGAGAGTTAGATAAAAATCGGACAAAAAATGAGAAAGTTATGAGCATTTGAATATTGCAATCACGAATGCTATGGAGATCCTCCCATTGGCAATGCGACAAGGATGTGTGAGGTCACATGTGAACAACTTTCCCTTTGATGGAGGTCCATGGATGGACTATAGAATACCCCAAATGTCTCTTTTTGCTTTTTCTTATGGTGATACAAACTCTTTATCCATGACGTATTCTTTAAAAATCTGTATTGCATGCCATCCTAATAACACATGATCTACTGATAGATGTGATAAAGGAGGCAGTTTAAGTGAAATACATCTAAAGCGATGGAGAGAGTTGTTCACAAGTGACATCACACATCTTTGTCGCATTGTCAATGTGAGGATCTCCATATCTTTCGCAGATTAGTGATCGCAATATTCAAATGTTCATAACTTTCTCATTATTTGTCCGATTTTTCTCAAACCTTGGTTGATCTGTTTCTTCGATCTTTTTCTGTTTTCACTCAAGCTATCTTGTTCCAAAGGTTTCATTCTCCTTAAAGCTTTATTTCATCATAATGCAAAGGAAGTTATCATTCATCAGATCGAATTCAGGTGGGCCAAGTTATCATGCAAAGAGTAACGCAATAGACCCAAGGTGTTTTGATGGAAGAATCGGTGTTAAATATATGTACATACAATGTTAGAACAACCCTCTTGGGTGTTATTATAACACATTGGGTGTTGCTTTTACATCATACCTCTGGGGAGTAATTTGTGCACCTCGATGTGTGGTCCACTGGAGACACCGATTGGTGTCAGTAAGAACACCATCCAGTAGCGTACCTAGGATTTTCCAGAGGGGGGGGGGATTCGTCTGCCAAAAAAATTGACAAGTCAAAAAAGGGGGGAAAAGGTCTTCAAGTTCATAGGGGGGCCCTTTGTGCCTCGTCAGGAATAAGTTGTGACTCGTCAGGGGGGGGACAGGGATACGTCCCTTGCATGGGTTGTGACTCGTCAGGGGGGGGGGCGGTTGCCACCCCCTGCCCCCCCCCCCATAGGTACGCTAGTGACACCCATGATCTTAGTGTCATGAGGCGTCACATCCACTCTGCAAAGTGTTCAATGCTCATTGAAGGTTGAAAATGCAAAATGGATATATCACCTAGTAAATTAGATTATATTGTTCGTGCTTCTAATTATTAAAACAATTTGAAACGAATTAAATCGAATTCACTTTGGTACTATACGATTAAGTTCACTGTAAAACATGAATCCGGTGGATCAAGGAGATCTAAATCTTCTCGGGTGGATGCAGGATGAAGTCTATACCCCTATCACCCCCTTCCCTTGATGTCCTTTCTCTCCCTCAATCCCCGTGAAATGCCATAAAGCCTGTCCGTAATGACCATTGATTGCTTTCACTGAAATGAAATGAAATATCGTAAATGCTATGAAGCCTGGCACTCATTGGATTTAATACAAAGAAACAAATCAAATTATAATAGCATTCGCTGTGTTTTATCACCCTGTCGTAAACTTAACATGTTAAGCGTTACACTGAGATCTCTTTATCCCTTACAAAATAGGATTCAACATGTTCAAGTACACGGTGTATCAAAAAAGGAACGTAACTTTATCAGTGAGAGTCAAAAATGTAAACAAGCTATCAGGTATATCGTTTAGTGACCCAAGCATGAACTTACATGCGTGTACTATTCTTCTGCGTAGCATGCAGTCTTAAATCATGATATTGCAGCGGGCAAAGACAGTCTATCTGCAAAAAATCTTAGTTATTTCATAATTAAGACCCCAAAGAAGCACCAAATTCTTCTTTATTAGTGTTAAATATACTTCTTGTCCCATTGCTAAAACTGCATTATACGCACATCCTAAAAAAGCTCAAACCTCTGAATTTTGAAGCCATGCATGTATTTCTCAGAAAAGCGATTTTCGAGATAGACCGTTCTACCCTCTGACGGCCAAAAACTATAATACTTTACCATTTATACGTGTGCTTGTGATAATTGTGGTAATTCAGCAGGCCCGGTAGAGTGCGCAGGCACACAGCCTTTATTTATTTATTTTTTTTTATTTTACCATCGAGTGTTTTTTTAATGCAATATAAGCAAAGTATAATATGCTGTATCAAGAGGGAACTTCTGTAGACAAGTTAATTGCAGGGACTTTAGGCTGTATATTCAGATGACTTTTGCCGAGTGGGCGATTCGCATAACAAACTAACTAGGAGGCATTATAATGTTTCCATGTTTCCCTTTTCTTACACATCCTGTATTCTTTTATCATGGAGGTATTTATAACACCAAGGTTTGTAGGACGATCTACTCGTTTATCAAGGAACAATTGTCGCCAATTTTCCTTCACACACTAAACTTGTTTTTACTTAGCCTCAGGCGAAAATTGGGATTTATTTTCGCAATCGACTATCTAATAATGTATTTCGCCAACTGAACGAAGATATATTATTCTGATCAAACACTGATGCCATAATCAAAGTAGGATTATGATTATTAATGGGAATGGATTGATTCAGGCTATTCATCCCTTCAGCTTATTGTTTAATTTACAAGTTAATTAAACCAAATTCATATCAATTCATACCAAGTGCTTTGAAATCGTGGTTGTAGCCGAATGATATAAGATTTGAAAATAAAGAAAGTAAATTTTCAATTAATAAGACATGAAGCAATATAAATTATAGCATAACTGCATAATACGACATAAACGCCAATTACAATTACGTTATAGCTTTACATTAAAAGTACGCTAAATGATATGTAAACAATGAAGGAGGAAACATAATAAGAATAAAATACAAATATGTACCAAAATAAATAAGCAAAAGTAAATATGCGACTCACACACACACACACACTACAGGATCGCGAAGGCTAACATAGCAAATCGACATAACTACCCAAAAAAATTAAGCATAGCGACAAAGATAATCGTCCTTGACGTGTAAATGTCACATTCAAGAGTCCGTGTCTGTATCAGTGGTTTTTCTCATTATGAATGATATTTGTAGACAGCAAAGCACCCGAACAGTCTCTAGGCTCGATAACTTGCCTTATTTTCAATCTAGATTTCGATCAGAAAAGGCGTTAGGCCGAAAAGGCCGATTTGTATTTCCTGCGATCGGTGTTTTTTGTTTTGTTTACTGACAGTTGATCGATACCTTTCGGTGCTGCGGTGTGGAATGGATGCCCACCAACACCCACCTTTATAATGAAGAGCTGTTTCCACATCAATCAGGAGAACTCTGGTCAGTCCGTGTAAGGATTACAATTAGCATTGCCAGGAAGTAATTTCGGAAGGATCCCCCTCATGCCTGATCTCAGGTAAAATAAGCAGTGGCGTCGGGATTTTGAAATCGGGGATGTCTATAAGGCGCCACTTGTGCGCATGAGGGGAACCGTATTCAGCAAAAGTGCACTGCCAGTACATAAGTCTTTCAGATAATTAAGAGAGTGATGCTCCTATAGCTCACGTACACTTTAAAAACACCGAGTTATATTTCACCCAATATTTGATAGAAAGGGTTAAAGTGTAGAGAGACATCGGTGTAATGAAGGAGAAATACATGTATATACTATGTAAAATATTTATGCACGGTAGATATGTATATATGTACAATATATATATAAGTATTCATGGATATATAATGGAGGGTGTGTGTGTGAGTAGAGGAAGGGGGCAGTTAAGATAACTAAGAATAGTTTGCATGCGATATACTTTAATAGTTCGTTAAATGTCTTTTCAATTAAGCCTTCTCCTTGTTCCATCAGTATTTTTAAAAACTAAATTTACTATACAACTTCTGATATATGTTTGTGATGTTGCTGCTGATACTCCACAAACTGTTTCCATTTTAACTAGATGCTAAATTAGAAATTAAAGCGAAAATATTACTCCCTTTCCTTTTCTTTAGCCAATACATTATTGCTTTTTGTTCATCAATAAGCTCACAGTTATTCCATAAAAAAACTTGAATGACCCCAAAATTGGTCAGAACGTCAATAACCGTGAAAGCACTGAGCATGACACCTTCTTCGGTGGAAATGGTGAAGCCCCTCATATCATGTTCACACTAGAGATCTTATAACAGACCACTGACTGTCTAAACTAAAAAGGAAATTCTCTTCCTGATCTCGAGAGCGATTGAAATAAGGATGATTGCATCATATTTCGTAAACATCGCAAGTATTTTCTTTTGTCAAGCATAACACTCTAAGATTTCACTCTTAATGGGGCACTGAGGGTTGAAGATATTTATATCTTGATAAACAAAGTAAAATTCACAGAAAAACGCTGAGAATCTTGTCAAACCCTGATAATGATTAACGAAGTTATTACATTTTTACATTTAGCAATATTTTCTAAAAGCAGTTATGTGCACGTCTTTATGAATATTCATTCGTTGGGATGATGACATCACAATGCCCATTTTCCCTTTTTTGTATGTTATTACCTGAAATCATAATTGATTCATTTTTATACATGAGAGAAAAATGTCTACCGTACAATGAAAAAAGTTGCAACAATTAATATTCAATGTACTTAATCAGTTGTTGATTGAATCTCTTTAGTTCCAAATTGGAGGAAAATATTGAATAAATCTAATTTCATATAATTAAAAACATAAGAAAAATTGGGAATATGACATCAACATCTCATAGATTATTCGTTTAGACAAACCAAGAACTGTTTCACCTGAATTATGCAAATCTTTGAAATGCCACAACGCTGTTGTACCTTTTCCGATCTAAATCAAATTTTCAGTGTTATATTTGTCTGATTCCTCTTTGTCTGTTTGTATTATATTATTTTCAGCCTGGGGTACCGGTTTAATTTAAATTTTAGATGACCCAACGACTGGGAAAGCACTGGATATGATATCTTCTCCACTGGGAAGGAACATGTTTACACTACCGATGCATTCATAACCGCTGAAAATTCGAAATAAACAGGAATTCTGTTTAAGATCTCGAAAACAATAGCACTGTGAACAATGCGTTTAGTTTTTTATGGCTAGAAAGCCTAAGATGTTTTCAGCTACATCAGTCAATGATTTCACTCTCAAAATTGGATGACCGTACGAATTGGTCAAAATGCCAATAACCGGAACATCTTCCCCACTATCTGCTCCACAGGGCAGGTTCACGCTCTAGATATCACATTCTCACTGGCGTGACTAGCGATGTAATCACAAACCGATGACAGGGAGAACTGAAGAGGAATTCAATTGTAAATAAAGATGAGTTAATAATTATTTACCGTGTTTACACTTAATCGGCTTTTGAATCGGCTCCCAACCGCAAGCCGATGCAGCATCGGCTTTTTCATAGCGTGTAAACGCGAGTAACTTGCATCGGCTCGTGGTTCAGAACCAACAATTTGCACCACCAAAGTAGTAGGTTCTGAACTGCGAGCCGATGCAGAATCGGCTTTTTTACTACGTGTAAACAGAAAGCCGATTCTGCATCGGCAATAATTTGTGCGCATTTTACTTTACCATTGTGACGTAATTGTAAGCGCACTGATCCAACGGGGTGTTTATTATGACGTATATTGTTGGTGTGCGTATCAATTCAGGTTTTTGCATCGGCTCGCGGTTCTGAACCGCGGGCTGTAACAACGTGTAAACGCAAACCAAAAGCCGATTCTGCATCGGCTTTGGTTCTGAACCAAAAGCCGATCAAGTGTAAACACGGAAATTGTTAGTTCGTTATTTTTTGTAGACGCAAGTTTAGATTTCACCCTTGGCTTTGATTGAACAGGTTGAATGAACCGAAGAATGACCGGTATGTCAATAACCAAGAAAGCACTGAAAATTACATTTTCTCCACTGAACATTACCTTGAAAGCTTGCGAAAGGGAAAGCCATCATGTGTCATCATGTTCATACAGAAAAGAAAAATGTTGAGAATCTGCAGAAATTCGCCCAAATCTGCCGAGAAGCCGCAAAATAGACTCAAATATGGGGGGAAAATATTTCTGCATAAACAATCATCATTGTTGGTGTATTACTGTCAGAATTGGTTTCAATTTACATCTCGTACAGATCGGCTATTACGAACATATTTGCCGTATGCATAATAGATCATCAGCCCCTTTGGGGATGTCGGGCATATCAATTGATTGCAATTTCTACTCATCAGGCACGATACAGGTCTTTGCTTTCTTCCACTTTGTTCCGGCACCTATTTCAAAATCATTTCTTGTCTTTCTTTATCAAGATATTCCTCAAGAATATTGAAAGAAACAATCATATACATACTATTGTGTATTTGTGTAAATGGGGAGGATTCAAATCAATATTGGCTTAGCAAAACATTCCTCGCAGCCAAAGGCCGAATAAAGACATGTGTATAGTGTACAATAAATGAATAATGTTTAAAGTACAAACATGGTATGAGGTTAATGGAATAAGCATCAAATTGCTTCACTTTTTAATAAAAGGAAATGAATTGTTACAAATAAAAAAGCATACATTGTATTTAACATTATAGATATTAAGTACACAAAAATAATATTCAGAAAAATAGCACACTATTGCACTTTTGCCTTGGGCTTGACGACCTGTTTTCTGGGAAACAGCCCCCACATGTGCTTGAGTGTTTTGCGATCGTTTCCAAAGTTTTAGTTTACTTTTTCCTTGTGTTTTTAAGCCAAACCATACTTCTCCCATAATTGTCTAAACTTGGGAAGTGGCTTTAGCGCAATGTAGCTTCAAGCTATTCAGGTATTTTCTACGAATAAATCCCCACGGGCAAGGCACTCTGCAAACTTCAACCTACTTCTTCTAAACCTTCATTCCTACCGATAAAATTTCCGTTGACTTGCTTTGATGCGCTCAATCTAAAATTCTACCTCTGTCATGTCTGTGATTATTTATAAGTATGCAAATCCAATCTTAATTTGTAGAAGAGAATGGTTAACGTCAAGAAGATAATGCAGCTTGCTGATTTCGAATGCGTTTCCGGAGATGGAGAGAAGTGATTTTTACTCAAGGAAACTCAAGGAAATTGGTCCGTTTGCATATAGTTGCGGGAAGTTTCTCCCTATCAGAACCGAATTGCTGTATGTACCCATTCCTAAGCATTATATAGAAACTGCATGTATTCAATTTACTTTTAGAGACTTTACGGTCATTTGAACACTCCAAAAATTCCGGTGTTGATTTAATACCAGCCCGGAAGCTATATACATGTATGTCCACACCAGAGAAGTATTGAAACAACACCAGTTTGGAATCAAACCGATGCTGTTTTAATACCAATTGGTGTTGTATAAACACCTATCTGGCGTTAGACCAAAACGAAACTGGTGTTGTTTAACACTTCTCTGGTGTGGACATAATATAGATTCCGGGCTGATGTTAAATCAACACCGGAGTTCTTGCAGTGAAGCGATTCATATGAAACATCATCTTATATATTGCTTTAGATTATTTGCGTTATTGTATACGAACAATGTTATCACGCCTTTAACCGTTCTTAATAAGAATTCGCTTGATATTGTCTCTGTATGCAGAACATGGAAAATGAAAAAAGAAAAGAAGCTTTGCATTTAATGAAAACTAGTATCAGAAATAATCCTACATTGATACTACCAAATCTGGTCGACATGAAATAAAACATTCTTGATTCAGGTTATGGAATTATTCATGAAATACGTGAGTAGGTTCGTCTATTACTGATTTTGCTGCAATGTAAATCAGAATATTGTAAAAGGCTAGTAGTTTATCGGCATAAAATTCTTCACAATATTCTGTACACAGTACGAGTAAAAACTATATACACACGTATGTTGGGTAAAGTATTTTTGTACTACATATCACTTGGGGCCTGTTGAAGAAATAGTTAAACGCAACAAAAAAATCGTACCTTAATACCAAACTGTTGATAGCTTTGTCTCGGATAAAGAAACACAAGGCCTCCAATTCAGTTGTTAATTCTGCCTTGGCAATTATTGCAATCCTTTAGGACACACATGCATTGTAATAAATTCATATTCCAAGTAGTCAGTTAGTTATCAACATACACCTTCTCGGACTACCCTCCTAAAGGTATGATTCCCGTACATTGCAGGCTGACCATGCATTTAGGCAACTCATGCGGCGCAGCCCATGAACTCCTACCAACCACAAGGTCCATGGTATAGGTGATCCCGCTTTTCACCCTTTTTGATAGTCAATGATTTCTGTTTCGTCAACAACGTTCAGGTATTATCAGGTATAATGGAATAGTCATAGGTATGGTACACCCATCGTTCGGTCAACAACAATAATATGGTAATGTTTTAATGTTTTTTAAAGCTTTAATTAACTTTTAAGAAACGAAGAAAGCTGTTTGGGGTTTTCCTTGATTCACCTTGTATAATTAAATCTCTTGTGAGGTCAAATCGTAGTATAGTTCAAAGCACTAAGGCCAACCTGTCGATGCGTAAGTAAACGGACAGGGTTGAACCTATACTTAAAGCTTGTGTATAGTTTTGGTAAATCCACCAAATGCACCTATCACTATTCCAATTCATTGCTAGCTAATATGAATGGATATGCCCTTTAACAGTTATGATGTGGAGGATATGAAATGAAAATGTGTTTTACAGGATAAATTTTGCGATTTTACATGGAAATTTAACTTGATCGGGTCACCCGACAAATTCTTGTGTGTTTTTGTCTTTCAATTAAATCCTATTCCAAATCATGGAATGGGCTGAAACTTTCAAGATATGTTCTTTGTCTGTAACTTTTGGATATCTAATCACTAAATTTATAAGATAAGTGCTTGAATGCCCATTTTTTTTAATTTAAAACAAGCATCGCCGAGAGAGGGCGCTATATATCCAAGATTTGAATATTTGAAATTTTCTCAGAGAAGTGCAGTTGGAAAAATATCTAACGGTCTCTACGCTTCAGTAAGTCTGTCATATTAGATGATATTCGATTATCAATCACATTATTGACCCTTTACCAAAGCTATACACAGGCTTTAAGTGATTCCTGCATTCGTATTTAATCTAATTAGCCGGACCATCTCACTATCCCACTGAGGTTTGTTTATTCACGAGGTTTAGGCCGTTTGCTTTTAGCATGTTTAAGGTTGAGTGGTTGCTTCCTGGCTTGTTCGTAAGTCGAATTTCATGCCTCTGTTCTAACGCATATCACTTAAATGAAATCTGTATAAACAGTAAAATTAATTCAGAAATACGTCAGCCATTCGCAAAAGATAGCTTAATCGACTTGAAAAAACCCCAGAAAATTATTGAATGCAAAAGAATGTCTTAAGATTGAAAAAAATTGAATGCATACAAGGCAAAAATATAGCGTTTGTTAAAATAAGGTGACGATTTTTACAACATGCTTAAAGGACAATTCCACCCAACAAAAACTTGATTTGAATTTCTTTTGTTTTTTATTGTTTGAAATATGATATATTTTGATTTTCTCGTCAGTGTCATGTGAAATGAAGTTTCATTCCTCCCTGAACACATGGAATTCCATTATTCTAACATTTTGTGCTTCAGGCAAAGAGGTCCTAATCATCAAATTGGTAAAAATTGAAATATTGTATAATTCAAACAATAAAAAACAAAAGAAATAGTGAGTGAGTGACATCATCGACTCTCTCATGTGGATGTAACTGGCTCGTTCATATAACTATTTTGTTAAAAATAAGCGAAACTTTGAAATGTCATAACTTTCTTATTTTACATCTGATTTTGATGAAATCTTCAGCATTGTGCTTGTCTGATTTTTCTCTATTGATTCAAATCAACATTTTTCTGAGGTGGACTTGACCTTTAACATGCATATGGCATGTATGGGGGAAAGCGAGAACGTGAAGGCTGAAAAGAGAATGTCGTCGTGGTTGCCTGCCACTCTATAACGTGCAAAAATATAAACGTGTTCAAGTGAGCAGCAGATCCACCCCTCCACCTATTCGAACTACATTTTTATCAAAATGATCTAAATGTCAAACCTGTCTAAAGCTTTCATAAAGTCTCAATCGTTTGATTTTCTTATTCCTACCGAGTAGGCCTATCACATAAAATTCCGATCTTATAAAAACTGCAATTGTGTGTCTGTATTTGTTTTTTTTTATAATTATTATCCACGTTGATTCTTTATGGCAGTTTAATTTTATATAATTATATAGAATTTTATAAAGTGCTCTCTCTCTCTCTCTCTGTGTTAGGTTTCGCATTTTTTTAAAGCTTTTGGCACCCATCCTACATAAAGATTAACAGCTGATATCAATGCAAGTCGGCCTTGTTTTAAAGGGGAATCCAACCCAAATAATAAATTATTTTCATAAGGAAAAGAAAAATGAGACAAGTTGATATGTGAAAGTTTGAACAATATTGGACAAACATCGAGAAAGTTATGAATTTTTAAAAGTTGTAAATATTGGTAATCACTATACCCATGGAAACTTCAAATTGGCCGCATATGGGATGTCATAGTGATGTAAGCTCAGGCAAGGACTATTCCTCCATGTACTCCAATACATATTTTGGCTAAAATGTAATTTTTCCCAAAAGTTTTATTTCAAATTATATTTTTCTTTCATGAGGACATAAAGCAATTAGATTACTGGCCCAGGGGAATGGGTACATAAGAGAAAAACACAAATCACTGATAATAAAGTACATGGCCTATGAGAAATTTGTCCTTGCCCCTTGTTTACTTACTGATTTGCCAATTTGAAATCTAAATAGTATTAGTGATCTCAATTTTAAAGCAGCTATAACTTTCTTATTTCTTGTCCAATTTCTTTCAAACTTTCACCATTCTGTTTTACATATTTTTCTCCTTCCTGACACAACATTTTATGGCCAAGGCTGGATTCCCCATTAACCGCTATGAAAAAAAAGCATTTCTAGTTTCAGCTTGGTTAATTTGTTATTGGCGTGGCTAATGGCTCCAACCTCCTTCAACTTTTACGCAGGTGCTTATTTCTAGAAAATGCTGAAAAAAGCCGAAGAATCGATCATAAACATTCCAAGCATTCAGGCGAATGAGCCCTCGTTTCGATATACGAATGGATTTATGAAGTTTGGATATAGTAGTCTTGCATTGATTTCAATGTTCTTAGATTAATAGGTCGTTTCAATAAAGGACATTTTGATTGGCCGTATACAGCAACTGATTGGTGTTATTATCACCGCATATTGGGCCGGTGCATCTGAACTCTCGTATAAACATGCCGTACGTCGGATGGATAAACGACAAATTGGTACTCTGGTAGCCCTGTTCAGACTCTTCGCGTTTAGATACAATTTGATCGCGTTTCAGCGGACATTCGGAATCTTGCTCCTGTATTGACAACGCTTATGCCAGCATACGCAAGCATAGGACGGGTATTTTTCCACCAACAAAGGCCGAGGATATAATTATGTTCGTATGTACATATAAATCTCTCGCACGAGCTTGAATTCGTTTTTGCTGTATGAACACGAAGAAATTTTATTTTCATGATTGCTGATTTAAAGACATAATCATGCTCGCCGTAACAGTTCAGGGCCCTGTTGTACAAAGAGTTACAATTGATCCGATCAAACATAACTCTATGGAAATCCATATAGTGTCATAATTTTTTCTACGAAAATATTGCACAATGTCCTTTTTATGCAAAAAGAAGCGCAGTGAATTTTCAAGAAAACAATGAATGCATGAATATACACCATAGCTAGTAAATATTTTGAAGAAACATGCATAATAGATGTTGACGTTGCTGGCCGTCCATAGTATGATTGATCGGATCAATCGTTACTCTTTGTACAACAGGACCCTGGTTTGTCAAGGGATATATATCAAAGCATGATGTCATATCGACCTCCCTATATTTCAACCTCTTACAGCATCTAATTCGATTACGCAGAGCATTATACCATGGACCTACTACAATCGCCGGGTACCCTTTATTTTCCTGATAAATCCATTTTAAGGTATCTCCAAGGTAATGGCAGCCACTGATGGGCTTGGCAGGCGATTTTTTTTTCTCCCGCACCATATATATAACAAAAAAGCCCGTCAAGCAATTAATCGCCGATAGCTCACGGAGATGCTTGTCCCGCGACTAAAAGGAGTTAAAATGATTTTAGAAACCCTTCGAGTATATTGTGAAAGGTCAATAGTTGCGTCGCACTAACATCAGTTTAATCGTGAATGATTATATTGAGGACAATGAGGAAAAAAACAGTTTTTGTAAAGAGAGAGAACGTTTGAAGATTATTTTTACCGACACTATTTGTCGCCTGGATGCAAGTATGCTGGGGAAATCGTCTCAACATCATGTGGGATAACCCCCCCCCCCCCACACACACCCACACACAAACACCACTAATCTATGTGTAATAATATAATTTAGTCCTTCTTTTATTAGTGTTGGTTCATTTTATCCTAAACGTTCTGTATCATGTGTATTGCAAAGCAGTTAATGTTGTTTTGTTACTGATGAATGCGTTGTTTTTTTTCAATCTTTCTACAGACGAATAAAACTAATACGGTATCTGTCATTCATGTAATCCTGCAGTCCCATTTCGCAACTTGTTTTTAACCAATTGACCTAAAACTTGACATACACTGTTTGCTTTTCAATTTACATAGTAAATAATAATAATAATAGGCATTTATATAGCGCCATCTATCTAGAAATATTCCATTCCGAGGTGCGTTGTTATTGTTATTATTATTATTACCTCGGCTTTAGCTCGAACTGCCTTTCAGCGCCCATGCATTCAAGGAATTAATCCTGCCGGGTACCCATTCACCTCACCTGGGTCGAGTGCAGCACAATGTGGATAAATTTCTTGCTGAAGGAAATTACGCCATGGCTGGGATTTGAACCCACGACCCTCTGTCTCAAAGTCAGAAGACTTATCCATTGGGCCACAACGCTTAGTAAAAAAAATCCTTGATTCAATTCTCTAGCCCTGATCAGAACAAGACAGTATATCCAATTGTTGGATTCATTAAAGAGTCATGTTTTATGCACGTAATTCGCGAGGAAATGGGCCGCGGAGTCTTTCTTGTTCTAGAAAATTGTCTGCTGAATCTTCAAAGACACATTGGGAAATGGGTTACGAGATTGATAATTGAAATGACTACCATCCTAATAGCAAAACAAAGTCATATTTAATAGGGCGGTGTACTATAATGGGTCCCAATGGTATTCATGATTGGCTGGCGTCGATAGTTGACGTGATGAGTGTGACGATTAGCGATTTTAACAAAAATGCATTTTAGGTTTGGTGAACTACATAAAATAGTTGACATTTCACAAACTTTCGAGCAATTTGCGGTGGTACCGCTTGATAGGAATTTAAATTTTGCACGAAATAAATTTCCATACAGGAGATGGGTGGTGGGAGACGGATAGAAAAAAAAATGTCATTGATGATATGCAAATCAGTTAGAAAAAATGCGTATAGTACTTGTCAACAGACAATCAGTTTAAAAGACGTTGTAAAATAAATCTGTCTAAGCAAATAAAAAAAACATCAACCCACGCGGGTACATCAGTATTGAAGAAATACTTGGTATTGACATGGGGTTTACCAGTTTGTCTAATGCCAATTCGTCCGATTGCTAACTCGTCTACTATCATTTGGTCTACCATCAGTTCGTCCACTCAGCACACTGTCAGTGTTGAATTGTGCAAAATGAATGAAAAATGAAATGAAAATGAAAATGAATGAAAATGAAATAGACCAACTGGTTATGATACGAAATGGAGATTAGACGAAGTGATGATTGGACCAAAATGTTTAATGACCAAGACGAAATGTTGATGGACGGAATGGCATAAGACTAAATGAAAGTAGATCATGTGGTGTGGACGAGTTGACAGTAGACGAATTTGCAATTTACCTTAATATGGTTGGGGTTTTTTTCGGGGGGGGGGCTTGATAGGTGAGTATTGACGTCGCTCATGGTTACGCTTGATTTTGACAAGCTGGTTTGTTGGTTGAGCCTTCAGGAAATAGATTAAATTTTTCACATTTTTTTTCCAGAATCCTTCTACACATAATTCTTATTCTTATTTTTCTATACTTATCATGTTGTGGGATTCTCTTTGGACTAATTTTATGACCATTACCCCAAACTAGAACAGATTTTAAACCTACGACTTGGATATCGAGAATCAGTCAATATAATCAAAGGGGTACTCCAAGCTGAAATGATATGGCATAGAACAGATAAAGAAAAATCAGATAAACAAAACACTAAAATTTTGATCAAAATCGGACAAGGAATAACAAAGTTCTGGCAATTTAAAGGCTTGCGTTATTCCGATGAAACAATTCTGAAATGTCTCCATGAATATTCACCGAGCAAATAAATGATGACATATTGTTCCTTTGTATTTTATGAAATGAAATTAGGTTTATTAAATTTGTTTCTTTTAAGAACTAAAACAATAGGATTGACATCTGATTTACTGCATTACACATTTATTGCTGAAACTTACTTCATCATAAGGCAGACATATCATTCACACAGGTATGAACAAATGAAGCAATCATGATTTCATGTAAATAAAAAAATAAGAAAAAGAAAAATAGGGATGTGGCATCATCAGTCCACCTAATGAATATTCACGACGATGTGTATATAAATGTTTTCGCAATATATTACTAAAGTTTAAAATTCAATAATTTCGCTTTTTGTTATCAGATTTTGATAAAATTTTTCAGTTTTGCTCTGTGAATAGGTGTTAATAATTACAGCCCGGATTACCCCCCCCCCCCTCCTTTGAGTGTCCAGAGCCCTATACAATAAGGAGAGGCTCTGCATGTATAATAGGCACATCATTCTACATTAGGTATTTTGAAAATCATGATATCGATACCTATACTGAAGTATTGAACAGAAAAAAAGTTAATCATTATTCATTTCTGTATTGCTTTCTGTTTCCCTTAGACAGAATTGTCTCTTCAGTATATAAAAAACGGTTTTTCGAGAGAGCCCATAAGTGCAACATGGCATTTCCCTGTATTCAGGCTTACACAATAACATTTATCATACGAACCCAACCTCATCTTCATATCTTTACCATCATTTGGCTCAAGATAGAGAGTGACTCTCTATTCGTTACATTCACGGGAAGTCGCTGTCCATATCTTTGTCACGTTTAATAGTGATTACGAACGCTGTGGTAGATCCTTCAAAGCTATTACGAGATCTCAGCAAGGATTCAACTTAGCTTGATGAAATCTCGGAAGTTAATTACTTGGACGTTATGCCTCCTCCCTGAGAGAGCCACACATCCCGGCATGGTATCCTTAAAACGGTCACTAGTTCAAGTTGACAGTTGAAACTATAACCATCTCACAGGGCAATTATCGATGTGGGTTGGGGTTTCACAGGGAGACCCCTTACCTCCAAAATATTTTTGAGAGGCACACGGTGTCCTTAAAATTGTGAACTACGTGTGAACTCCATGTATACAGTGTTCTTATTCACAACATGGACTGCAGTTAAGATGTAATTCAAATTCTTGAAGGGCTTAAATTAACAATATGAAGATGATTTCCTGGGGGATGGTTCCACTCTGTGCACACAACTGCACAATAAGGATCTTTTTTTGATACTGTGTTCTGTCAAATAAGGATATGAGTAGCTTCTCAATAACTTTCTTCTTCAAAGGCGGTGTGCTTTTTCAACCCCCTCCCAGAATATAATGCCGGACGATGATATCTTGTTTTAAATGAAAATTCATGATTGTGATTATTGAGAGTGACCTTTTTTTCTGTCTTTAGTTCTGGGGATAGTTGTCATTTTGGCACATTGCAGATTTATTTTGCCATACTACATGCCGGTTAATTATCACTGTAACAGTATGTATCTCAAGAACCATTCTTTACACTGATTATCTTCTTATCCTTCAACTGTACATGAGATGGCTATACATCAAGGGAGCCTTTATCAAACAAATTGGTCTTTAATTTCCACTGACTATCTGTTATAAGCTATTGCAATGCTTGCATCTGATTGGCTCTGATCAAAATTGTAAGTGAAGAATGGCTGACCAGATGCTCCATGAAACACTCGCCGAGTTCCATGCCCTTTCGTTGCATCCTGATGGCCGTGAAACCTCATTTTCGGATCCCATTATCTTGTTCCACCGCGGCGTCTCGGGTATCCCTGACGCTGCGTCGGCAGGAGAGAGAGAGGCTCTTTTTCCATGATGACCAGGCAATTGTATAAAAGGTCATTAGGATACATTGCTCGAAATTGATTGGCTCGGAGGCGTGTTGATTCAATCACATCAACCTACTCGGCCTCTTATGTGGTCGTGTTTACACGGTTACTTGGACTTGAACTTTATTCTCCACTGCTTCCGTGGTACAAAAAAATACGTCACCCAAAATATGCATTCATGTCGTCAAGCCTACACGGTGACCTCAAACTGAACTTTATTCAATCAACATCTTTTAGAGTATAAGAGAACATACACAGAAATGCATCCATGTTGTAACGTTCGATTTTGGAATTGAAATTAATTATATCCATGCCCTTTGTAATATGACGGAATTGCACAAAAATACATTCATTGTGTCATGTCTACACGGGGACCTCATATTGAACTTTATTCCATGCACCTTATTTTAGGTTTTGAGGGAACATAATTTTGGCAGAAATAAACACATCCATGCTGCCATGTCTACACGGTGGCCTGAACATGATCTTGTATCAATCTATCCATCACTTCTAGAGCCCGTTGCAGAAAGAGTTTCGTTTAAACGCAAGTCAAAAATCAATCGCAAGTCCAAAATGCGCGTTGTTGATTGGTTGAAAATGAAGTTACGCATGATTTTTAGCGATACGTTTGATTGCAACTCTTTTCTGCAACGGGCCCCAGGTGTATGAAGGTAATACACACGAATACATTCATGTTGCTATGTATACAAGCGCTTTGTATACTCAGCGAAAAGGCAATATATAAGTCCAGATATTATTATTATTACTGTTATTATCATTACACGGTGACCTCAATTTGAACTCGTATCATTCTATCTATCCCTTTTCGATGTATGAGGGAACCTATGCACAAAATACATTCATGTTGTCATGTCTACACGGTGACCTAAACTTGAACTTGTATAAGATAAAGATAAGCTTTTTTTGTCTCCATAAAGCAGTGGGAAATCAATTTGACAAATTGGTTGTAAATAATAGCATCGGTTGAAGTTAAAATGAATCGTATACAGTGGAGGCAAAAACATTTGCAAAGATGTAGCTAAAGAGGATAAAAGTGATAAGAGAGGAAAAATGGGTAGAGGGGTGACAGGTAAGATGGATCAGAATAGTATATGGAAAGAGAACAGCGTAAAAACTCTACAGAAAGAAAATAGTATACTGCATGGTCTTTAACATCAAAAGCACAACATTTAAATGAAAATCAAAGACCTTGATTAAAATGTTATAAACAGTATCAAAGCCATTAACATGATCATGATGATTAAACTAAGTTACCAAGTACACTGTAAAAGATATGAAGTGCTAATTTAGCACTTACAGTGCTTGTATAGGTACTGCACTACGAGTGTTGATTTTAACCCAAAAATCAACACTCGTAGTGCAGTCACTGTATAGCAGGCGCGTAGCCAGGGGGGGGGCGGTGGGGGCGGTCGCCCCCCCCCAAAAAAAAACGTCCCCAAAAAAAAAAAAAGAAGGGAAAAAAGAGAGGAGAAAAGGAAAAGGGAAGGGAGGAAAGGGAAGAAAGGTAGCTTTGTGTTTTTTTCTTTTTATTCTTTATTTTTTTCTCAAAAGAGAAACTCCTTCACTCTTCTTGCTCTAAATTCATATATGAATTTTGCTTCCGCGCTGCGCGCGGTCAAATGACAATATTGAAGTTCTCCATTGTTCCCCCACCTTTTCTCTAACCCTGTTTTTCCACCTCAGCTATGTGCTTCTTGCCAGTTAAAGTTAAAATTGTATACATTAGGGCATGAATTTGAGTAAGGTTATTCCGAAGTAAATATATGAAGTTATCTTTTTTTTTTCAATTGATCGCGCAACTTCTGGTCTGGTCGGCTCCGAGCGGGTAAAATCTTTATATCAGTTTCTGCCGTCACCTCCATAAAGTCAGCTTCTCCCGCTTTTCAGCTCATTACTATAAACAACCATAATTTGGGGGCAAACAGGTTCCTAATTTTAAAAGAGGAAGGTATGGAATTCGTGTCGTATTAAATAAAAAAGTACAATTTTTTTTTAATCAAATTGTATTAAACTTCATGTCATTTCCCTGTATACATTCATCTCCTGTCCTGCGCCCTCAGTTTGACATTTTGAATGACACTTAAGTTTCTTTATATTCAAAATGAAGCGCTTCAGGATGAGTAAAAAAAAATAATCATCCTTAAAAGAAAATAGTGCGCATAAAGTTGAAACTTCTTGAAACTATCTATCTATATAATAAAGTTTATTATATAGATAGATATTTTCAAGAAGTTTCAACTTTATGCGCACTATTTTCTTTGTAATGAAGTTCAATAATCTTAGAAAATCAATTAAATTAGAGACGATTGGGTATTAGAGATATCTACATTTGATGAAACGTCCGCCCTTTGAAATTTCAGAGTTTCATTGCTCTGCGCGGGGAGGAATATCTTCCTCTACCAATCTTCTCCTCTGTTTTGCGAGTTAAAAATATGCACTGATGCTAAATTGTTTGTAATCAAATCTGATCTTTCCAAAGAAAGTTTCAATATATCTTTGAGAATACCCTTTTCTCGGGACCCTTTTTATGGCAAGAAAAATTGATAAAACACTTTAGCTTCCGCGCTCCGCGCGGAGTTATTATCATTTTAATTTCCTCCATTGTATACCTCTTTTGTGCGTTCACAATCACTTTTGAAAACAAGGTTCAAAATCGCAATATAGTCAACCGAATTGGAGGTACTAGAGACAAGAGAAACGGCTCCTTTTCATTTTAATTTATGAAACACTAAAAGCTTCGCGCTTCGCGCGGGAGGGGGAAACTCCCCCTCCCTGCACCCACCCCCTAGGGAGCGCGCTTCGCGCGCTCTGTAAGTGTTGGCACGCTTCGCGTGCATTTACCGTCCCCTCCAAAATGAAATCCTGGCTACGCGGTTGCTGTATAGCACTGTAAGTGCTCAATTAGCACTTCATTTTTTTTACAGTGTGATATCGTTCCTGCCTTTAAGTTATGATATTGATTAAATACATTTTGAAATTGCACATCATACACCGCTATATTGCCATATTCCACTGACAAATTCACCCATCACTTCGAACCAGTGTTTACAAAGTATCAATTTATCCTTCCCTTTTCGATCTCCGAGAAAAACACCTATGAATACATGAACGTAGTATCTACACGCTGACTAAACTCTATCCACGTTCTTCAAAGTATGAGGGAATATAGACGAAAGTACATACAGTGTCATTGTCTACACAGTGACTTTAATTGAACGATATTCTGCAAACCACTTTCTAGAGTACTAGATGGTAGATGATTTAGGAAGATGGTATTTACAGAGATGTCAGCAATAGATGTCTCGCCTAAACGCAATGATCGTTCAGCCTTCTTATTAGGTATCATAAGCAACAGGGAATGTAGCATTTCATTAGTACGATGAATTAATATAATGATAATAATAGCAGGATTTATAAAGCACATTTTGCCTGAGGATACAAAGCGCTGCTATTATTACCCCGGCTGTAGCTCGAGCTACACTGTAAAAACTGTGGTGTTAAAACTGACACCAATTGATGTTAATATAGGACCACACCCTGAGGTGTTAAAGTAACACCCTAGAGATTGAACATAACACCAATGAGTGTAAATGTAACAACCATAGGTGTTGTAATAACACCTATAGGTGTAAAACTAACGCCACCAATTTAACACCGGTGTAAAATAACTGGTGTGGTCCTCTATGTACACCGGTTAACACCACAGTTTTTGCTGAGTACCATCACCTGCGCTCAGTGTATTCAAGGAAATAGTCCTGCCGGGTACCCATTCACCTCACCTGGGTCGAGTGCAGCACATTGTGGATAAATTTCTTGCTGAAGGAAAACACGCCATGGCTAGGATTCGAACCCACGACCCTCTGCTTGAAAGGCACGAGTCAGAACCCACTAGACCACGACGCGCCCACAAGTATGTAGCTTGATCGGATAGTTAGAGTTTTTAATCGAAGAGCAATGACATATATGTTTTTTTTTAATCGCAATGAAAACCTAAAATGATACAATTGACACAGAAACTGCCATCCGCCACCCTACATTCAAACATTGTTAGACGAAGTAAGAGTAATTGTTAGTCTTTTCAGGCCAACGGGACTAAAAAGATATGAACAGAATAAGAAGACAAATTTAAATAAAAGAAAATATATTCTGCGGCTTATAGGACAAATACTTTTTTGAAAAATAAAGTGCAATCTTAACTGCTATTTGCACCAAAAAAAATATCTGTGTGAAAAGTCTTCATAAAAAAATGTTTATGAAACAATAATCAAGATAAATTGTAGATTGCTAATCATGTACACTGTTATAAAAAAAAACAGAAGATTTCACCGAAGAATAATTGAACAAGTGGAACGCCTCTGGCAGTCTCGCCTGCATTATACGCAAATCGATATAGCAGCAGTGCTTCCTTTGAAAAATAGCTGAATAATTATTAACAGAAGAAAACATTAATGAGATAATAAAATATTATGTCCATTGACCCGAAATGACCTTTGACCATGATCATGTGTCCTAAGGATTGTGTAAAACTATCATACTTGTTTACCATTACGTCCAAGTTTCATGAACTAGATCCATAAAATTTCAAAGTTATGATGACGATTCCTCAAATACCCCTAATATGGCCAAAGTTCGTTGACCCTAAGTAACCTTTGACCTTGGCCATGTTTCTGAAACACACACGGTGTATTCAGGCATATATTGCTGCTCTTATGTCCTAGTTTTATGAACTAAATCCATAGACTATTAAAGTTATGATGACAATTCCACAAATACCCTTAACATTACCAAAAAAATTTGCTGACCCTAGATGACCTTCGACCTTGTTCATGTGACCTGAAATTAGCACAGAATATTAAATGATACACTATTCCCTTTATGTGTAAATTTTATAAACTAGGTCTATATACTTTGGAAGTTATAACATTTCAAAAACTTAACCTTGGCTAAGATTTCGATATTGATTCCCCCAACATGGTCTAAGTTCATTGACCCTACATGACATTTGACCTTAGTCATGTGACCTGAAACTCGGGCAGGATTTTAAATGATAGGTGATTACCCTGATGTCCAAGTTTTATGAACAAGGTCGATATAGTATTTAAGTTATGATGACATTTCAAAAACTTCACCTTGGTTAAGATTTTAATGTTGACGACGTCGCCGCCGTCGCCGTTGGAAAAGCGGCGCCTATAGTCTCGCTCTGCTATGCAGGCGAGACAAAAGCACATTTTACAGAAATAAATAACCAAATTATCTGGTAAATTTGTGTAACAGGGAGAAAAAATGTATACAATTTTTTTTACAATTTTGTAGAACAGGTCTCTTTTAAAAACGGAAAAAGTTCAATTACAATAAATTTGTAAGGCTGCATACACCCAAAAAAATGTAATTTTACACAAATGTATGTAAGATTACACAGTGCAGTAAGATTTCAGGTGTTGTCGAGACTCTGCTGCAGGAATTCTCGTTTGTTTTTTAAGAAGAAATTTTCTAACAGTGTACTATTCATATTTACCGTTCATTCTCTCCAGCTAAACACATAGGCCCGTATTCTGACATGTCTGAAGTTAGGTTCAACTTAGACCATGGTCCAACTCTGTGCTAAAACTATGGGAAGCCAAAATCTCAAAATTTTTCTTAAGTTGTATGTTTCTTATTTTTACTGTGCTCTTTCCCATTCATCGACGGTGAAGACAATCATCAATTTATACTTCCTAGACAGTTTTGAATGATTAAACCCTGGTTTAAAGTTGTGGTTTAACTATGGAGAGCCAATTGGAGCACGAATCTCTAACAGTTCACATTCAATTTATTAACGCACATGACACCCGATTTGTTAAGGCTGGGAATGATAACTGAAGTGTTTCTCCTCCTTAATGAAAGCAAGAGGATACAAAATTGTAAACATTAGAAATAAACATTATAAACATGATTTTTGAATTTTTGCCCCCCCCCCCCAATCACTTTAGCACAGAGTTAGACCATGGTCTAAGTTAAACCCGACTTCAGAATCCGGTCCATAGGGTTAAACATTTAAGGCCCGTCTTCTGAAGTCGGGTTTAACTTAAACTCAGGTTTAAAGTTGTGGTTTAATTGTTACATAATCACTAACAGTAGAGATATCATACTTCAGCTCATTCGGCTCTCAAATCATTCATGATTGTGTAGGAAGTATAAATAGACGATTGTCTTTACCATCGATGAATCAGGAAAGAGCACAGTAAACATAAGAAACATGCAACTTAATAAATATTTTGATCCTTTTTGCCTCCCATACTTAAACCACAACTTTAAACCTGAGTTTAAGTTAAACCCGACTTCAGAATACGGGCCTATGACGATGACTGTTGGAGATGTATCTTCTTGATACGCTTCTTATCCAGATACGCCTACGCTCACCTTCTTAATGCATGTAATCCAAGTATATTCAAATACGTCATCCATGCTAACTTTCAGGACACATGACTTCAATTCCGAATCAATCACCCTTAATGATCACTGTCCTTATGTAGATGTAAGACACAGAGGGGATTAAAGGGAATATGAATTTTCAAAACCAGTCATCTATCATTCTTGGCACATGAATTCACGGTAAAGACATCAGCCGTAAATGTTTAATAATTTCAGGAGTCTGACACGAGGTAAATTCTAAAGATGAATGTGAATAAATGCAGAAGAAAAGAAATGTTGGTACAAGAGTTATGTGCCAGTTATCATTATCATCAGTGGCGATATGAGTAAAAGGTTTACCCAATATTGGGTAAAACGGGAACATGCATGTTGGTTGGGTAAAAAGATGCCAAATATTTTGTAAATTGTACGTAATGTTGCGTTGGAATTTATCCTTAAAAATGAATTAAGCCCAATATGGGGTAAAAAAAACACAGTAAACATGCTTTTTCCTTTTGTACACAATATCGGGTGAAATTTTACTCAGTGTTTTAAGAGTGAGACTAACGTTATTACGAAGGGAACACTCTAAAAAATGAAGTGCTAATTTAGCTCTTAAAGAGCGTGTATAGTGACTGCACTTCGGAGTGCTGATTTGTCTAGTTCAAATTTGAACGGGAAAAATCAGCACTCCGAAGTGCAGTCACTATACGCTCTTTAAGAGCTGAATTAGCACTTCATTTTTAGAGTGTAAAAACATTTCAATAGTCGCGAACGAACAGAGCAAGCAAGTACAAATATTTTCCTTTTTAAATTGGAAATGTGATTTTGTAACTCAATTTTACACAATAACTTGAAAATATTTGTTTTATTTATCCTTTACCCTTAATTTTATTGTTCTTTTCTTTATATTATAGTTTTCATGCATGCTGCGCGCGCTTTAACCCCCCCCCCCCAAAAAAAAAAAAAAAACCGCGATATTTTTTTTTTCTTTACTTTCAAAACAAATCATTTGATGTATACATTAAAGTTGGTTATCAATCTGAATATTGTGTATTAATTGATAGATCCATATGTTTTTATATACTTTAAATGTGAGGGCGTTTGACAGAAAACTTGATTTCCAGTGCTGTATTTTTAATAATATTATTTCTAAATATCACGAAAAGAAATCTCGATTATTTTTAATCTGCAAAGAATTTCATTTTCATTAATAAACCTTACTTTCAATTGAAATCTTCTTACGATCATGGCTTATAGTGGATTTTTTTTTTCGAAAAGGTCACTATGGCTTTACTAAAATGAAAAAGAAAATCTGTTTATTAAAGAGGAGATGAATTTCCACGACTTTATACATATTTATACTTTGGGGGTATTTTCAAATACATAGGTGAAATTTAAAGAGAAATTCCAGTAGTTGCAGTAAACACTGATTTCATGAGAAAGTCTGTAAAACAAGGCATAATTGTCAGTATATCATCGAGGATCTAGATCTGGTACAGTTACATTAACTGAACTTTGTGAAATCTTGAAATCTACGCTGAAAAATGTTCACACCGAAGATCCCCAACACAGATAAGCGCACGTGGGACAATGTATAATTATTGCTTAGAGCGTCGGGCCCGACGCTCTACCCGAATCCTGTGCTTATTTGCTGATTTTTTTTAGCAATTACACAATTTCTTCCAGAAGCCTTTGGCACATGCTTTTTATTAATACATACAGACACGTTGGTGGTCATTTCATTGGATTCTGTACGAGCTCATTTTGATATCGTTACCAAAACTAGCATTTACCTTTAAGTGAGTTCATGGTAAAATACATGTATCTAATTTACTCAAATCACTTCCAATCCATTAAGCACTACGAGCAGTAAATTCAATCCTATTGACATTTCAAGATAATCCATACGGTACTGCTTCATTTTTTTTCAATATTTGTTGAAGTTCAATCGGCTTGAATCTGAAAGCGTTTATTTTTTTTCTCCTGAAGACAGTATTGCAGCTATTCGATTACCGCCGATAAATATTAACGTGAAATATATCCTCTGATCATAACGCAGATACTTATTCCATGAAAGGTTTCAATTTTACTGCTTGTGAACGACATTGCTTGTGTTAGTCGGTTTTCACATTTTAATAAATGCTGGAAATTGTGCTGGCTTTATTTTATATTAAAGGTAAATTGTGACATTCGTTTATTGTGTATTAATTGATATATCCATCTGTTTTTTATATGCTTTAAATGTGAGCGCGTTTGACAGAAAACTTGATTTGCAGTGCTATATTTTTGATAATATTATTTCTAAATATCACGATAAGAAATCTCGATTATTCTTAATCTGCAAAGAATTTCATTTTCATTAATAAACCTTACTTTCAATTGAAATCTTCTTACGATCATGGCTTATAGTGGATTTTTTTTTTCGAAAAGGTCACTATGGCCTTACTAAATTGAAAAATGAAAAAAAAAAACTGTTTAAGAGGAGATAAATTTCCACGACTTTATACATATTTATACTTTGGGGGTATTTTCAAATACATAAGTGAAATTTAAAGAGAAATTCCAGTAGTTGCAGTAAACACTGATTTCATGAGAAAGTCTGTAAAACAAGGCATAATTGTCAGTATATCATCGAGGATCTAGATCTGGTACAGTTACATTAACTGAACTTTGTGAAATCTTGAAATCTACGCTGAAAAATGTTCACACCGAAGATCCCCAACACAGATAAGCGCACGTGGGACAATGTATAATTATTGCTTAGAGCGTCGGGCCCGACGCTCTACCCGAATCCTGTGCTTATTTGCTGATTTTTTTTAGCAATTACACAATTTCTTCCAGAAGCCTTTGGCACATGCTTTTTATTTATACATACAGACACGTTGGTGGTCATTTCATTGGATTCTGTACGAACTCATTTTGATATCGTTACCAAAACTAGCATTTACCTTTAAGTGAGTTTTATGGTAAAATACATGTATTTAATTTACTCAAATCACTTCCAATCCATTAAGCACTACGAGCAGTAAATTCAATCCTATTGACATTTCAAGATAATCCATACGGTACTGCTTCATTTTTTTTTCAATATTTGTTGAAGTTCAATCGGCTTGAATCTGAAAGCGTTTATTTTTTTCTCCTGAAGTATTGCAGCTATTCGATTACCGCCGATAAATATTAACGTGAAATATATCCTCTGATCATAACGCAGATACTTATTCCATTTAAGGTTTCAATTTTACTGCTTGTGAACGACATTGCTTGTGTGAGGGTTAAGTCGGTTTTCACATTTGAATAAATGCTGGAAATTGAGCTGGCTTTATTTCATATTAAAGGTAAATTGTGACATTGGTTTATTTCGAAACTTTTTTTTATTTCACTCTTTGCTTTCCACAATATTGATAAACAAGTTCTGAGTCCATACAATGCATTGCATTGGCTAGCAAGAACTGTTTTTATTCTCCAAAAAAGAAAAGCGATTGCATATATACTTTGTTTGCATATGTTAGCACGATTGCATGTAGGCTATCCTATGTTTTAAGCGGCTTCAAGATCATAGACATTTTATCATTTCTTCTCACTTTGAAACTATATCAGTATAAGAGATAACCACAAGCTGCTATAGTCTGGTAACTTTTTAAGAAAGGTACCAAATCACAATTTAACCATTTGGCTATTTTTTTATTCGATTTTCTCGTGCAGGTTAGTTACTAGCGGTAGCATGTTTCACCAGACCGAGATGTGTATGTTCGTCTTAGATGGCTAAAACAGATGCAGTCTCGACATCACCATAGATCTCCAGAATACCTCTTCGATAAGGTGAGAAATAAACCTTTGTTTATACACTGGATAAACACCGGTGTTGATTGACACCGGCCCAATAAAACACCAGAAATGTGTTGAAACAGCACCAGTTTGTTTTTAGGCTAACACCGGATAGGCATTTGAATTAACGACAGGCGTTGTTAACTCGAAATCAGTTTAATCCTAAACTGGCATTGTTAAAAATATCAGATGTTTTCAGATATAGAAACCAGGATTGTGTTAAATTAAAATCAGTCTTTTGTGATGTGACATTGAAAGTTTGTGAGTCATGTGAGTATTTTGATATACAACTAGAGAGTGTTATATGGTTGGGTTCATTCTAGCTCGATAATAATTTATTTTGATAGTTACATTATCCTCATGCTGGTAGAGGAGAGAGCGTTAAGAGTAGAAATGTTTTAATAATAAAATTAAGATGGCTTAATCATTTTTGCGGGGGGTGGGGGTATCTCCCTGTTTAGTGATGCATTGTGTCCAGTGAAAATCAATTTTAGGCATCAAGTAATGAACTTTTTACCCCTGAAAACCCCAAGAAGCTGCGAAGCGAGTTTGCATAAATGAATTTGAGAGGATTTACATAACCAGCATCACGTTGATTAACTTCTTGTGAAAAGGCAAGTATATTCATGAATGGTTATAATTGTGTTTCGGATGCAAATTTTCTAAATTGACTTCCAAGTGTGCATTTTCCCCATTTAACCAAGTAACAGTAGAAGTAGGGTGTGTGGGGGGGGAGGGGGGACGGGCGTGTGCAGGCCTGTGTATGTTTTAGGGCCATCCTTAATGCAAAAATTTTCTCTGGAATTGTGTTGAAGCTGTTCTCATGGCACAAATACATTGGTTTGTCAGGAGTCACTTATATACTGTAAAAAAATAAATATTGGGTAATTTTTTTTAATACCACAAGGGTAATTATGTGTCCAACAAATTTGGGGCAGTAGTTTACCCAGTGCGGAAATTAAATCGTCCAGTAAGCATGGTAAGGTTAAACAATAAGCAACAATTACTTTAGAATGGGCAAATTTTCCATCACCCTGGATAAATCAAAATGCCCAAAAGAAATGCCCAATGTTGGTTGAACACATAATTACCCTCATGGAACACTTTTACCTATGGCGTAATTTCCTTCAGCAAGAAATTGATCTACAATGTGCTGCACTTAACGGAGGTGAGGTAAATGGGTACCTGGCAGGAATTTTATTACTTGAAATGCAGCGCGTGTAACAGCTGCAATGCTAAAGCCAAGGTAATTATGCTGCATATACTGTAGAGCGCTTAGAGACTTCTGACAAAGTAAGTATTAAGCGCTATATAAGCAAGTATAATTATTACTATTTCCAAATTCCCTTCCTTTGTACTGTTTGAAATATATGAAATACGTATAGTCATCTGTGGCAAAGGTACATCCAGTGTTATGGGATGCAGAAAAAAGACAGGTCAAAATTTTATTGATACAATTCTTGACAAGCAAATTAGAAATAATTAGAAATGTTTATACTGACCCCCCCCCCCCCAACGACGCAATCGGCCCTCAAAGAAATTAGGAGCACTTTATATATAGGGATGACAGAACAACAAATGCTAGCAGAATGGAGAAACAAGATCCTTCTGCGCCAGCCCCTTCCTGCATTCTTGCCTTCCAAAAAGTACAGATGAAATCAGGCAAGATTAACGTTAGATCGGGGGCGTTGCAAAATGAAACTTAAACACCATTCAAAATATCAAACGCTATTCCCAAATGGGTGGTTTTGATAGGATAGAAATCGAGTTGCAATTGATTTTTGGAATGGCGTTTGATTACAATGCTCTCTGCTACGAGCCCTTGAGACCCGTTGGTTCATCTTCTACGGCAATGTACGAGATCAAGTTCTTAAGGTCAGCTGAAGACGTCAATCACTAGAAAGATATATCATAGCTTCTGTAGCTTGGCCATCACGCAGACAAGCTTTTTGCTTTCTGATTTTGATTTTTTTTTGTTTTTGGCTGCCAATCTATTAAGTGTTGGAGACATGAGAAAAAGAAACAAAAACAATTTCACTAGTGCCGTGACTGTCCTTATATAGGCCCCGATATTCATGCGATTTTTTCTAGACTTTGGAAATGATTAGACATGTTCAATAGAGGAAGGCGATTGAAGAAAGGTTTTCAAGCAAAATTTGATTTCCTTGATGGGTTGTTAGTAATTAATCATATACTGACGCGTATGTACCCTTTTAGCGCTCACATTTCGAAATATCAAACCCATTCATGAAACCATGTTTTGTTTGTGCAAAAAAGAATTAGATGGGAACAAGAACGACCGATCTTTCAATACGAATGAAACGCAAGTGCAAACACATTTAATTGCTTAAAAGGAACATTTGATGACATTTTTTTTACCTCTAGAAACTTTTTATTCATCTTTGCACCTAACAATCAGGACAAACGATCCACGGTGCAAAAAGAAATTACCGTGACGTCACCTGTTGTGGTACACATCTTAATTTAATCATACGAACATCTATTTAATGTCCAATTACGACTTGTCCTAGAAAATGGGGCCCACATAACGTCTTATTAATTTGGAGGTATGGTTAATGTCAATGAATGTTATAACGACTACCTCCATTCGGGGTCTCAGGAAAAATTAAGATGATGGTAGCGTGGCCATTATTTCAGTAACTACCATGGAAACCTTGATGTTAATTGACTATTTGTGCCTGAACAGTAGGTCAAGGTCATGACGGCATTTTCTGTAAACATGATAAAGGGAATTTTATGCAATGGGAATGTGTACTTATATAAGTATTTCACCGAAATGAATTGTCCTTGTATTTTGCAGTGGTGCTATGAGGTACATGAATGTTGTGTTGACTTCAGGGTGACCAGACGTCCCGTATTTCCCGGGATTGTCCCGTATTTTGCTCCTGTGTCCCGGCGTCCCGACAAACCCTTCCCGGGACGCCTATTTGTCCCGTATTTCAGAATATTGAACAAAATGTAGTTAATACATTTAAAAGTGACGAATTTTTATTAAATAACCAACAGCTGACGAAGCAGGGACAACAATTAAATCGATAACTGTAAACTTTTGCAAGTTCTGCGGTGATTTCTTGCTTACCCAATACATTGCAAACGAACTGGCCTCCTGCCTGTGTGTGGCAGGCTACTAGCTAGGCATGTAGGATCGAAGCAAATTCTCAATGGTGAAAACAATCTCACATGATAAACAGTTTTTCCACCAAAATAATCACAAAATCAGCGGGAAATTCTTATAATTATACTATGGATTCTCAGATTAATGATTGGAGATGTAATCGGAGGAACACATTATTGACCTTTTATAGATCTAGTTGTTTCAGCTTTCGTTTTGAGTCTTGGTGTGCACGATGCGGCGATGTTTCATCTAATTTTTAAGTTCGACAATGTTTCACTTTGAAATCTTATTCATTTCTAAAATATTTAATTTTTCAAATTTTAAAAATACATTTTAAAAAACACCAAATAAAATTATGATTTTTATTAGATCATTGGTTTTTTTTGTTTACTTGAAGTTTGAACTTTTCCCTTTTTCTTTCATTTCCCCTATCCTTTCTGCTTGCCCTGTTTTGTTCCATCTATCTTTATTTCCAATACTTTATCCGTATTATTTATTTTTGTAATTATCTGTGTTATTGTTTAAATATTTTTTGTGACTTTATTACCTTGTGAATACATCGCAATTCGGCCTTAGCCGCGATGATGTCTTGATTTTTATCACTAAACCCTTTATCTATCTATTTCCTAACTTCCTTTCCTAGACATTTTCTTTTCTCTCTCTCTCTCTGTTCACTTTTCTTTCTTTCCTTCTTTCTCTGACTTTCCTTCTTTATTAAATATCCTTTTTTATTTCCTTCATTTTTTTTCTTTCCTTATAATTACCTTGGCTTCCTTGTCCCTTCCACTCTTTTTTCTTTTCTTTATTTTTTCCCCTTCTCATTCTTTTCCATATTCTTTGTTTCTTTCTTTCCCTTCCTTCCTTTCAGTTTTCTTCTTTCTTTCTTTCTTTCTTTCTTTCAAAGAATGAAGGAAACATGTTTATTTCCTTCATTATTTCTTTCTCCTTCTTTTTCTTACTTTTCCCCCTTTAATTATCTCCTTTATTTTGTCTTTCAAACATTTATTCATCTTCCCTTCCTTTCTCTTTCTTTCTTTCTTTCTTTCTTTTTTTCTTTCTATATTCATTTCAAAGAATGACGGAAACCTTTTTTTATCTCGTTTATTATTTCCTTCATCCTTCTTTTATTCTAACTTTCTGTTATTTTTTCTGTTTTCCGTTATTTTTTTTCCTTCTCAAACATCTCTTTTCTTTCTCTCCTTCATTCTTTCGTTCACCTTCTCTTCCAATTCTTTATATTTTTTCACAAGTTTAACACTTTGTGTGGGGCTTCTTTGTTGATCTTCGTTTGTCAATTGTCCCGTATTTCATTTTGTGAAATCTGGTCACCCTGGTTGACTTATGGAGAGCATCTTCAGTGTTCTCTCATAACATCTGACAACTTTCCATGGTTTTGATTGGCTGAGAAGAACATAGAAAGTCAAATATTTGGACTGGAATACAATGAAATACCTCGTGTATACGGATCTCTCTCTCTTCATCATGAAGCGAAATAAAGAACTTGAAAGGTTTCGATCCGATGTTATCATCGTCGCAATACAATGATACATTGGTTTCAATGCAAATTCCGCTGCAACTGCATCCTATCATTTGTCCAATTACGGTCAAAGAGGTGTTGTACTACAGTTTACACCTTTTAGGCAACATTCAAAAGGAAGACTCGTATCATTTACGCCGAAGCATGATCAAATTGGAACATCTTAACGCCCAGGGTGTTAAATGTGGTCATGTTGCATGCAGGCGTGCGGTTATCAGAATCTACTCCATATCATTCTATCTTAACCCTGAAGGACGAGAGTGCCACTTTTTTTTCCTCTTCTATTTAGCACCTTGATTTTTTTTTTTCGTTTTGCTCTGCGGCGCACGGCGGATCCAAGAGCACAGTCAATGTATGGAGAATGCCCGTCAAATGACAAACATAGCTGGGAAGTATTTGTTGAAAATTGGTGAGCTGGAACAGTATTTTCGGGGCTGACGGAAACGTGTCGATTTCCCAGAGTCCAAGACGAAACTGCTGTTTTAAAGTCACCAATTTTTGACAAAGACTTCTTGGTTGTCCTTTGTCATGGATGGTATTTGATAACACCTTGTATATGAACTTGGAGCCGTCTTGTGTCTTAGAGCGAAAACTGCCTATTTAAAAGTGTGGTTTAATCTTAAGATTACAATCGTAGAGGCCCATGCGTGAAGACATGCTATCTTTATCAGCTGAGCACCATGTATCCCGTTTTATTGCCCTACTGAGAGAATGCCATAACATGTTACCAGGAGATGCTAAATGTGTAGCCAGTTGAATTTGGTTCGTACAGCTTTCCGTAACATACGCACAACTTTATGCACAACCTACAGTTCATTCATGTAAGCTAGCTCCAATTAGCTTTTTTATATCATTAAACACCAGTAAGGATCAGCAGTCATTCGTTAAGTCGTGGGTAACTTTCGAACAGCTTTATGAAACCATCCCCGTAGGGTTGAAATTCAAGTAACCAAGCAAGATACGCTAACTTGAGAAGTTTTCAAATTTTGTGTAATTATTGGTTATTTGTATCTTCCAAGACAATAATATGTTAACGAACTGATGATGATGATGATTATCATTTTACGGTGATGTGATGAACTGCATGAATAAAAGTTGACTTATCACAAAGACAAATCAAATGATGAATTTCATTTTAGGAGGAATGTAAATCACGTGAATTGACCAGTTCGTAGTTACTTCATGGACAATTTTGGTCAAATGACCTTTCATTTCTTTCATTATGATAGGCAGATTTCAAAGCAAGATATTACGTAAGCTTGCCTTGCATAGCAGGATGAAGAAATTGAATAGACCAGGTGACTAGAATAGCACACCAATTAACACTTTATGAAGGTATTTGTTGCAATCCTACTTTGAATGCATACAGTCATGTATCGTAGCATGTTGCACAATGTACTTGGCAAACTGTGAAATACCAGTCGTTCGTGGACGCATTGTTGTTTTTGTTGGATGTAAATGAATACCACTATTCAAAAGAATATATGAATAATCAAGACATCAACGTTGGGGCTTATCTCATTAGATTTCACACCACCATGTCACTTAAGTACAAATGACCTTCCTCTGATCATGCGTAGAATCTTTTGATCATGCGCAGAAAGGAACTACGAACTGGCTTATAGCTGTAGATCTTTCAGTTGCTGTTTCTATTCAATTATGTGTAAGGAGATCTACGAGTCCGATTGGGGAAGTATGCTTTCTTTGTAATGATTAATGTACATTTTCCCGTATGGAAATATACTATTACAGAGAAGTTGGCGCCAAAAAGATTGCTTTCAAGCCGAACTTATATACTGCAGACCAAACATCGTTATTCACTTGTATTGTGTGGAGTATGCGGATGTGTGTTTATTCTACTCGTTTATTTTGTGCTTGCAGAGACGTTCTGCGTTGGTGCGTGTGTGGGAGCGTGTGTGAGTGTTGTTCTAGCAGGTCTTTATACGATTTAATTTACATTGGTTTGAAATCAAAGTACATTTCCATGATGAAAAAACAACTTCCGTAATATTTTTTTTAAATGCTGCTACGATATTATTATGTTGCATCGCAATATGCCGCTCAGAGACTTCTGATAACTGTTAAGCGCTATATAAATACAGTATAAGAATTAGTAGTATTATTGAGTATTTCAACGTAGCAATAATTTCAGTACTCTCAGCCATCCCACAAACAAATAATTAAAAAGATTGAAATTGCATATAATTTGGTGGGGACCAGGAGGTTTGTTGGAATATATATAAATGCAATTACTTCGAAAATCGTTGAAGCTGATAGATTGATATTTTAAAATTATTTTTACAGAAACTATTGAGAGAAATGACATGCAGCGTGTCAATGCATCAAAACTATATGCACTCTTAAAATAAATCGATCAAATTGACCTGGTCAGTACTCAGTAGTTAGCTGGGTTCAACCGATATGTCTAGTCACATTTCCAACGTATATTCTGGTCAGAAATAATAACAGTATAAGAGTTGCACCCAGCTGACCCTTAACTATTCATTTTGTCTGAGCTGTTTTGAAAGAATGTGATATTCCATTTCGATAAATAGAAAAAAAAAAATATACAGCGTTATACCAGTATCTATATCCCGTATGACATTTCTGTTAAAAGTTGGTCTAAATTGGCAAACAATTTGATTCAGTGATTTGCCATTATTAAGATTCAAAGAACAATGAAAATTACATTCAATACCACATAAGGCACAGCTAAATCATGATAACGGGGATGTATTGTAAAGTTAAAATCCAATGGCTCAAAAAGCTATGCAATATATAATTATTTGGAGTTAGATTATCGCGGTATTGTAAGGCACATTTTGATCTATGTCTGAAATTCTAAAACGTCTGTTAAGTTGAGGGTTATACAGAAACTACTGCACTATACTTATTTTGAGAAATGTATGACGTAGAGAGATATTCATATATTTCTTACACAGAATGTCCATTGTAGGTGATTTCTGAGTTTATCTGCCAACGGGCTGTAATACGACGAAAACCCTGGAAGGGATTTCCAATTAAACCGGGTTGATTCAAGCACGATCCTAATACCTGACGAAGCTTTCATTCAAATCCGACTATTAATAAGAACACAGCAAAACAAAACAAACGATAACAACAAATATCCTTATTGAAAAGTGAAAAGAAAAAATCAGTACTGCATTTCATCGGGTGATTTATTCTTTCTGTTTTCATTTCACGCCCAAAATATGTTAACTCTATCATTGGTTAATGATTTCACATGATGTAGGTGAATGTCAATGCAAAGTTATTCCAAAAATACTGACTTTTATGCAATGTTGTACCAATTTATATCCCTGCACATGCACAGAAAACCTATCTGGGCTTATTTCAACCAGTGTTTTGCTTTTTACTGAATCCAAGTAACGACTAAACATTTCGGTATACCTTTAGATCAGCATGAATATTTATTCTTATGATATAATAATAAAAATAATAATAGCCAATTTTTATAAAGCGCTTTTCCCATAATGGCCCAAAGGGCGTTACAGCATATCATTACCCCCGGTCATTGGATTCATTTCAATCAAGCACGAAAAGTGCACAATTTCCACTCCCTGGGGAGCCTTCCTTACATTCATCGCAGCCACATTATGGCGCTGGCAAAATCAAACATACAATATCTTTCGCATCCTACCGGGTACCCATTTAGCACCTTGGTCGAGAGATAACAATAAATATGTCATTTACAAATCACCCAAGAAAGTCATCGTATGTATTTATTTTTTTCACATGAATGCATCCAGGTCAAGGGTGGATTTTCCAGGGGGTAACATTTTCCGATGAAACTTTGACCCCCCCCCCCCAAAAAAAAGGGGGGGAGTTTTACCTTAAAGTAAAGGTCATTTCGTCCGTGGAAAATTTAACAAGAAAAAAAAAGTCTTCACTTTCAAAAAGAGGGGGCACACTTGGGAAAAACATTACAGACTTTGAGTATGGCTCTCAGAAGGGGGTGGGAGACTGGCCGGCTGTGCCCCCCCCCCTGGATCCGCCATTGATTAGGTATAGCCTATATACAATCCAAAATACTAGCAAGTCAACATTACAAGAGTCGACATTCGAACCAATAAATTACGGATCATTTCGCTGATCAATACAAATCGTACCATTAACAAAAGCGCATAACGGTAACATCATATTTACAAAATATGTTCATAAAGGGAAATTTGTAAAGTCTCCGCGTTACCATGAGAACATTATATTCAGTGGACGTGTTCACAATATCATCATCAATAGAGAAGCACCGGCTCGGTTTCACCACTTAAAAAATTTGTTTCGTTTTTTTCCAGGGGCATATTTTGTTTCACAATTCTTAAAGCGGAACCTCGTATAGCTGGAGTGCAGACATCGATCGTTTTGGTTGAATTTTGTAGATAGCGAAGACACTTACTCGGGTAATGCACTCGAGATCTTTTTTAAAAAGAAAATTCACCGCATCTTTATCATATCATTAGCCTTGCCAGAAAAAGAATTCTGAAAAGTGGTGCGAATTTCATTAATTATTTGACTTGACTGAAAAACGAGGCTGCTATACAGGTTCGATTTCAATTTTAGAAATACGTTGCGCTTTGCATCTTTTTTCGCAGGCATAGCAACGTGTTTTTTTTTAATGGACGTGAAAATCGCTGGAGATATTGTCTGTTTTCCTTTGAATTAATACCATATGTGTGCTTTTATCATTGTTTATCGGGAAGAAATGATCTCTGCTTTCATAATGCAGCAAGTTCAACATACATATAACTTTTTATGCACTAAAGAGTGATTTTTGAAATGTCTCTTTTGTTTTTCATGAATTCTGACGTCACGTAGTACTTCTACTGTCGCTACTATTACCGCTCCGATTGCTGCTGTTACTACTTCTACATCTACTACTTTTACTATTTCTACATGTACTAGTACTCCTATTATTTCTACTTGTACTTTTGCTGCCGCTGTTACTACTACCACTGCTACTACTACTGTCGTACTATTCATTGTAATATAAGTGTATGCATTTGTGTGGGGTTGTGGCATGTGTATACAAATATTTAACGCAAGCTTTACATGTTGTTTAGGATGATACAACTGGTTATTCATGGTTAAAATGCATTATTACCATTTCCAAAGATATTTCGGCCAAGGGATCATATCTCTTGTCCCGCTTTAGCATTTCATTTACCTACTCTCTCTCTCCCCCTCTCTTGAGCGGAACTGCCGAAATTGAATCAATTTATCTTTCATAAAATAAGTCATTACATGTTATTGTAAAAAAGAAAAAAATCAGGGGGGTGGATGAATCAAGATGATAGGTTTGCTAAACGAGACTATACTGACCTGATAAACACATGATCAATGGTATTTCACTGTTTTCTTAAAGCTTCTGGCTATTGTTTTTAGTTGCAGACGCCGAAAGAAAGGGCATTCCATTTCGTAAACACGCAGTGAGTGTATTCATTTTTTTTTCTGGGATGAGTAGTTAATGAGAGTTTAATTAGGTCAATGCAGATGCATGGTAATAACAGTGACCTACATTCGTATAAAGATAAATACCAGTTGTGGAAACGACCTCAAAATGAGTTCGAACGGAATACAATAAAATTACCACCAAAGTGCTTGTATTCATAAATAACAAGAAAATACATGTATGTGCCAATTAACTCCGGCAAAATACTGTGCAATTGCTGAGAAAGGAGCAAAATAAACAATTCTCCATGAAATGTCGGGTATTTATATAATATCAATACACTGTCCCACATATGCACTTTTGTGTTAGTTATCATCGGAATTTATCATCGGAATCGGGTTTACAATTAATATTTCATGACTTTACAAAGATGAGTCGATTTCAATGTACCAGATCTGCACCTTTGATGGTAATATGGTGAAGTAATTGTTTGCTGCTATTACCTACTTTTAGCTTTGATCTTAGTAGTGGCGTATCAAGGGGATATTAGTGAGAAGCGGGCTCACATCCACAGTCTCGCACCATGCATGATTTCACTTTAGCTTTCCTGGTCTTCACTGTGACAGTTTTGTTTCTCAACATGACTGAGATTTGGAAAAGGGTGTAAGACATGTAAGAAGGGGGCGTACACAATGGCAGTAGGGATATATATCACCGTGATCCAGAACGCCTTCTGGAACATAGAAAATGTATTGCCAAACACCATTCATGACAATGAGCAACGAAGGAGTCTTTGTTGAAATTTGTGAATCAAAATGGCAGTTTTGTCCTGGAATCTGGACCAACGAAATATGTTTAATTTTTGGTCAGCTCCGACTAAACTTTTTTAATTGGGACAAAAGTGCTGTTCTTACCAATTTTTGGCAAAGATCTTCCATTTTTCTTCATTATTTTGACGTATATTTTCAATACGTTTGTTTAAGGTGTTCTTGAATCAGTCGTGCCTCCCAGAGCCGAAAAAAAATCCGTATTCCCACAAAAAAAAATCCACGCCATAGACCTGCTAAACAATAGACTCCCCTGTCATGTCCGTTATACTTCGTCTTGTTCGTCCCCTCTGAAAAGGTTTATATCCAATTGGTCTAATGTCAATTCGTCCACTAACCGACTCATCTATTATCATTTGGTCTACCATAAATTGTCCACTATCCGCATGGTCCAATTGCCATTTCGTCCACTCGCCATTTCGTCTAATAAGCAGTTGGTGCAATAGCCATTTAGTCCATATACCATTTGGTCTGATTGTTAGTTGGGCGAATGAATGAAAATAAAATGGATACTAGACAAACTGGTTATGAGACGAAGTTGTTAAAGATGAACTGGTAATTATACGAAATGAGGATAGGATAAAGTGGTAATGGGACCTAGTGGTTGTTAGCCGAAATGTTTATGGGCAGAATGGCATTAGACTAAATGAAGGTAGACCATGTGATGGGTGGATAAATTGGCAATTTACGTTTCAAGATTCTCTGGTTTCGCTCCTGAGTAACAATGCCAAAGTTTAAAGCGGTGTGCATGAACAATGTTCATTACTCATGCTATTAAGAAGAGAGATACCGTGACGGTGTTTCCATGTCATGTGCTCCGGGGACAAATTTTGCTCCTCTGTAAATTCCATGCACTAATGGAATTACCAAATTCAACCCTGGATTTAACGCTATACCCTATCCCGAACCTTTAGCCCTAAACTTAAAGCCTGTGTATAGCTTTAGTAAAGGGTCAATAATGTGATTGATAATCGAATATCATCTAATGTGACAGTCTTACTGAAGCGTAGAGACCGTTAGATATTTTTCCAACTGCACTTCTCTGAGAAAATTTCAAATATTCAAATTTTGGATAAATAGCGCCCTCTCCCGGCGATGCTTATTTTAAATTAAAAAAATGGGCATTCAAGCACTTATCTTAAAAATTTAGTGATTAGATATCCAAAAGTTCCAGACAAAGGACATATCTTGAAAGTTTCAGCCCATTCCATGATTTGGAATAGGATTTAACTGAAAGACAAAAACACACAGATATTTTAATTTGATCGGGTGACCCGATCAAGTTAAATTTCCATGTAAAATCGCAAAATTTATCCTGTAAAACACATTTTCATTTCATATCCTCCACATCATAACTGTTATAGGGCATATCCATTCATATTAGCTAGCAATGAATTGGAATAGTGATAGGTGCATTTTGGTGGATTTACCAAAACTATACACAAGCTTTAACATAAAACCATATTGCATCCTAACCCTAACCATATATCTATAGACAAAATAATGCCCGGACCAAATGTCGCGTCACCGCGCCGGCAATATTCATGATGCATAAGATTTGTCAATACTAGTGGGTGATTTTAAGTTCGGTGTTCAGTGTTGTTTTGTGTGTTGAAAGCGTAAAAGAGCCTCTGAACCGAGCTCCGACACCGAGCTCGGTTCAGAGGAACGATACCGATCGCGTTATTGATAGCATGTGGCGTCACACCTCTGCGTCAAACCTTTGCGCTAAACCTCTGCGCTGCGCTGCTAGATCATCTTAACTTTACGCGAAAACTTCTCGACGACGAAAGTGAAGTCGAGGAGAAATTACAATAAAATTTCATCGTAGAGAATGCAGACGCTAAAATCACTTTAAGAATCCGGAAGAGTAAGCATTATTGTCCATTGAATTATTTAAGGCTCTAATGATCATCTTAACTGTAAAAATCTAGTTTTACGGGGATGTTTCGTCCTGCTCGCCGCCTGCTCGTGATCTTCAAATTACCAACACCAACACCAAACTTGAAATCACGATTTTCCCAATGCTTGGCGCTGGTGTTGGTGAAATTGCACGTAGATCGTCAACACCAGCCGCAGTGCTGGGTTTAGCAGACGACATTCAACACCAGCCTTCAACAACTACCGGAAATACGTCGTGTTTTCCGAGGTCAAACCCAACACCAGACTGATTTCAAGTACGGTGTTTTGGTTGCTGTTAGTGTTGTCATAACATCAACACAAGATTTCAACACCGTACTTGAAATCTCCCATTGTATCAATTTATTTCATGAATGACAAATTACAGATTGAATTATTCATTGAAGCTGTACAGGGTCTATACTGTTAAAATGGTTTTGTGACACCAAAACCTTCTGACTAGATAAAGCTTAGAAGGTGAGTGGGCGAGCTATCTGTTTTGGCAGTGGTTGGACTTCATCGCTTTGTCTGATTAAAACTTTCCGGCGCCACAGAATGCGGATATAAAGCCTTTTAAGCATCCATTGCTCCTATCGGGATAAAGATGGAGTTTTGAAGATTCCAGGATTTAACACTTCTCCTGGAATGAAATCTATACTAGAATAAAAACGAAAACTTGGGCAAATAATGCATCATGTGACTGGATGTTTTTATATACAGTGCGTATTAAAAAAAATACACTTATAAAATATCCTGTAAAATTATACATTTGTAATATCCTGAAGATTTTTCCACGCTTTAACATTGGTACAGATCCATTTAAGCAAATGATGATATAACTGTCGAAAAATATTTCCGCTTGAGTGAGCACCACTTACTTTTGAAAAGTTAGTGGAAAACGATTTGCGCCTAACTTTGAAATAGTTATGCGATTAAAAGTAGAACTTAATCATGAAGGACACATGAAATTTAGCAAGTAAAATTGATTGGAAGATATCTTTTACCTTATTCAACTTGTTTCCTTGTCCAAAACACTTCGAAGAGTGCATTGCGCCCAACCCAACTCCCCCACACTAAGGACATCCTGACGATATTTGCTTTACACTGAGCTGTGATTTACATTAAATGTCTTACTTGATTTTCATTTTGTTAATCATTGTCAAGCTTGGGAAAAGTGTGGAGAAACAAGTATTAAATGAAAAATGAAATGTAAACTGTCTTTAAATGATAAAAACTTAGTGAAAAAATGCTGGAGATATCTGATATAAACTTTTGTTCAGATTCAGTTATGTCCTCAGTTCCAGCTGGCACAAAAAAGGGTAAAGGTTGTGCTTACTAAGTGTTGAAATTTCAATTTGGGTGGCAAAATTGTTACAAAATGCTTGAATATATCCTTTTTATTTCAGTGGACTAAAAGTGCTAGGGAAATGTATGAGAAATGTTTCGCTGGGTAGGTTTGAATTCGCCTTTCCCCTTGGAACAGCGTGAAAACGAGCATTTCTGCGCAAACATGTTGTATAATTTTTAATTCCTCGGGCTTTTTCAAAGTGTAACCGTTTTTTTGATACGCACTCTATATATTGGTTTACAAATAACACCAATGCTATTTGGTAACTTAATGATATCAAAATTATTTCACGGTTGATGAATTTTCAATTGCGTATCTATCAATCAAAAGAAAAACGAAGATTTTATTGTTTTTTTTAAGTAAACAGATCAAAATTATGAAATGTACCAGCACAAAATATTAATGGCGGAAGAATATCTTCTTCATTTATTGCATCCCTTTTTTCAATCATATTGCACCGTCGGTTACGTTTCCTGTTTTATAGATTTGCCATATTAATATTTCCATAAAGGGGCAAAAAAACTTCAAACTGTTCTGTGCCAAGAAAATATTTGAGTACATTAGCGGGTGCCCGTTCTGAGTTTATTGAATCAATAACTATCACTTTAACTTTTCGCAGTCGTATTCATTGTGTTGAAATTAAATAAACTTTGGTACGAGCTTTTTCACAATACCAGCGTTTTTGGCGAAATTCGCCATTTCATCTTCAGCAGTTGTGTCCGACGGACGAAGAATCCAGAGGCTGAAGCACATGAATCGTTTTCCCCCTTCTCTCTTTGTGGCTACCTTAGCCGAGTCAAGACAGTGTTCCTGTGATTATTTCAGTGCTTGCTGGCTGTTTGCGTTTCTTACTGTGCATGATTTGTTGTATACATTCTACATTTGGTTCCTTCGTCGCCTTTCTCGTGTTATTCACATCTTTCCATTGACCTGTTTGATTTTAAAGGAATAACTCACATTTTCTCCTCTTTCAGGTAATTTATCTGGTGTTTTCTTTTTTTCTAGTCAGCATAATAATAATTCAAAAGATATATTTGGGAATAATTCATTGATCATGTTGATACTGTTCTAATCCCTCCCTTCCGTGTAGATTTTATTTGATTATTTATTATTTGTTAGATTTATTTTCAAATTCTTTTACATTATTTTTTTATTCACGTATTAAATTTATGAGTTTTTTTATGCATGCCACTCTTGGCTTTCCCTGTTTTAATTTTTCAGATGATTTTTTTTTGCATTTGATTGTGTCATTTTTGGTTTAATTTCACCGTTTATCTCCTTCAATCTAAAACATATTGGGTAAAAATGCTCCATGAGGGTAATTATGTATCCAACCAACATTGGGCATTTCTCTTGGGCATTTTTTTTTATAAATCTATCCAGTGTAATGAAAATTTGCCCATTCTAAAGTAATTGCTGCTTATGCTTCAACCTTACTGGATAATATGCTTCCCGCATTTGGTAAAATACTGCCCAAAAGTGGTTGGACACATAATTACCCTCAAGCTGGTTGAAAATTTACTCAATGTTTATTATAGTGTTATAATAAAACAAATAGAGTACATTTGGTGAATTTACCAAATGTATTCTCTAAAAAAAACTTTAGATGTCTAAATGTATGGGGAAAGAGAAGATGGCATTTGGGGAAAAAGTTTCAGTTGATGGATTATTTTTATTATGCAGTACCAATTTTACAAATGTTCGACACGCAGCTCTTTCCGTGTGAACCTGTTTTTTGTTAGCACTTGTTTACAGATATCCCCTTCTTTATTGCTGTTGATTTTTTTGATTTTTTTTTTTGGGGGGGTCATCAAACAACTATCCAAATATCTCTCCGTAATAATGTGGCGGAGATGGCTTTGTGGTTAAGACTCTCGTCTTAAAATTTGATGGATTTGGGTTCGATTCGTAGATATGGCGCGTTTTCCTTTATCAAGAAATTTACCCACATTGCGCTTTGAAGAATGAGTACCCGATAGGAAGACATTCCTTGAATGCTTCGGCACCTACATGCCGCAGAGCTAAACCGGGGTAATAATAGTTATCAGGCGCGTACGCAGGATTTTTGAAAGGGGGGGGGGGTTCGAGCTGATTTTTTTTTTAATCTCCCGCCCAGTCTCTAAAAATTGAAGAGCGGGGGGGGGGAGGTGATGATTTTTTTTTCAGCGCTGCAAATAAGAATATAACATTTAAGTGGGGATGGGGTATGTAACATGGCGGTCATGACCCGCGAGCGGGCAGAAATCTTCTCGTTTTTGCGTTGAAAACATTACCTTTTTGTCAATAGTTTGTTGGTATCATAGTCGATGCTACATGCCCTTCGGATCGTAGCACTCATGATATGGCCTTGATCAGAACACTAGAAACTTGAGAAATGTCATGAATAATTACGAGCGAGCGGAGCGAGCGAGCCGAAATGTTTGCGTTTTTCCGTCAAAACATACAATTCTTCTCAATAGCTTGTTGGTAATGATTACATATTGTTGATGATACATGTCCTTCTGCTCGTAAGTCTCATGATATGGCCTTGATCAAGAGACTAGAAACTTAAGAAATTTCATAAATGATTACGAGCGAGCGGAGTGAGCGAGCCGAAATTTTCGCGTTTTCCCGTCAAAACATACATTTCTTGTCAATAGTTTGTTAGTAAATCAAGTATTAGTCGATGCTACATGTCCTTCTATTCGTAACACTCATAATACGGCCTTGAACAGGAGACTAGATACTTATGGAATTTCATAAATTATTACGAGCGAGCGGAGCGAGCTAACCGACATTTTAGCGTTTTCCGTCATTTTGGTTTTCATATTGGTAAAACATATTTTGTAACTGAGAAAACGTATGTCTTTGTCTTGGTTCACTTGTATTCATAAGTATACATCATGATAATCATGTATGGCCTTGTTAATGGCGATACCGTGATCATGTCGGCGACATGCGGATATAAAAGATACAATAAAATGGAGCGAGCGAAGCGAGCGGAAATTTTTTCTGTGTTTTTCGTCGGAAACATGAGATTCTGTTCATTATTGCTGTCATATACATTATTGGGTAGGGGAACTGTCCGTAACCAGACCAAGGAGTTATCAGGCGCTTGCCCGATAACTCCTTGACCAGACCGACCTCTGGGGGGACAAGCAAAAAAAAAAAAAAAAAAAAAAAGAAACGAAAAGGGGGGGGTTGGTTGAACCCCCTAACCCCCCCCCCTTGCGTACGCGCCTGATAGTTATGATAGTAGCGCTTTGTATCCTCGGCCAAAAAGCGCTATTCTTATTTATTATTATCATCGCTATTATTATCATCATCAGCATCATTTCCTGAAGAAGGGGTATTCTAACCATCGATCTCACTCTATGCTGCGTGATCAGGCTTCCTATCCGGTTTTCGAACAGAATACCTATAATACGTGATGATAATTTTCTCCTTTATTGGTATGGCACAGTGTCTAACATTCTTACAAGTACCGAAGTTGAAATCCCTGGCAATTGTGAACTCCATTGTCTGTATTGAATGATAATCGATATGACGCCATAGAGATCTCGACGCTAACCATCTTAACTAAGATCTATTTGAAACATGAAAAGGCTTATTTGACGCGCTGTAATTGTCATGATTTATTCAAAATGCAAATTGATACATTATGTGGTTTCTGTCAGATCGTTCAAGGGCGCAATTAAATTGCAATGTCAGAGCGGCATATGGATTATGTTTCGTCTCATATTACATCTTCTCTTTTCGTTTCATTCAATGCAGAATTCTGAAAGGAACGGCTTCATCTCCGCATACCGATCGAAATGTCGTCTCTCATTGATGATAACGTGACCCATGTTCCAATGCTACCAAGCCCAACGACTGTATTAAACACAGCCCCGCCGGACAAGCAGGGAGGTGGTGGCGGCGCAGTCCTCAATGAACTATACCTGAAAATAATATACGCCCTCATTGGCCTTCTCGGGATAGTCGGAAACAGTATTGTTTGCCTGGTCTTTACGGTTAAACGGCGGCAATTCCAATCGATTACAAATTACCTTATATTGAACCAATCGATCATAGATCTTGTAGACTCCATCTTTTTTATTCTCATTCACTATGCATCCCCGAACGGCCCCATCTCGGAGACGGCTGCCTTACCGAGCCGAGGCCTTGCCGAGTTCTTCTGCCGTATGTGGGACTCGGAGTATCCGCTGTGGGCGCTTTACATCGCCTCAACCGCGAACCTCGTGATCCTGTCTTTGGAGCGCTACTTCGCAACATGCCGTCCCGTCATTCACCGCAACTTCTTCACAGTCCGCCGGGCGAAGTGGGCGATGCTCTGCGTCTGGGTCTACGGTGCCGTCTATCAACTCTACTGGCCTCTCGTGCAGACCTTCTCCGAGGACTGGCGATGCCATCCCAGCTGGCCAAACCGTGTCGTCCAGATATTCATGGGAGTACTGCTCTTTACGCTTGAGTACCTTATCCCCCTTGTAATCATGACATTCTCCTACGTCAGTATCATACACATGTTACGCAATCGCACCAAGAGTCACGGAAAGGTACAAGTCAACGCGTTCCAACGCGCTAAGCGGAACGTAACGACAACGCTTTGCATCGTGTTCGTAAGCTACGTCGTATGCTGGACGCCAACGGAGTTGTCCTACCTCGCTTACAACCTTGGACATAACTACAACTTCGAAAGTGCAATCCATGACGTCGTGAAAGGTCTGGTGGCATGCAACCTCTGTGTAAATCCATTTATTTACGCGTTCAAGTACGAGCATTTTCAAACTGAACTAAGGAATATGTTCTCCTCTGTATGCACGGTATGTAACCCAGGGAATCGAATAAGTAGTGAGGCTCGCGGAACTGTTCTGAGTCCGACAAACAATTCCTCGAACAACACACCTTGACATGAACTCTATTTATCTATGTCTATGTCTACACTCTTCGGCTAGAAAGAACCGTGTACTTGGTGAGCTATGGGAAGACATGATTCGCACCGTTAATTAAGATTCTCAATATCCTAATGATGTGAAGATAGTTCTATACATTGTCGACACCTCTTCACCCTGTGTATCCGTGGTGTGTCAACATAGAGTGATGTGAAGATTCAATGAATTAAATCTTCGGATAGTCCACTATGTGAACACACTGCGGACACTCACACTGAAATTTCATATTTTGTTCCACACTGTGAAAGTATTGTCGGGATAACTGTGGGACACTATCACTTTAATCATTTTAATTTGAAACAAAATACTGGATTGGTCTTCACAAACGCTTAGGTTTCGGATTAATCTTGTTTATTGCGACAAAGTGAAACGCAAGCAGAAATTGGAAACTGTATGTATATAAAGACAACGTGTATTCTAGCACCACAAATATATTTTTGCAACCGCGTGACTTTGCATTGACAATTATTCTCAATTTAGATTTGGGTCTGGAGAAATTATATGGCTGTGAGCGGATATGAAAGAAAGAAATATCCCTTTCAAGCAAATGCCCCCTCCCCCGAAAAAGGGGGGGGGGGTAGAATCCATAGGTGTAGGCATAAATGTTTCAACCTGTCATTGTTGCAGTATCATAGTGTTTTGGAGACTTTGGTGTCCTCCTCTGTCTCTGTTCCGTGCTGCTCAAGAGCTTTGAAATGATGGGTTTGCGTGTGTTTCCGGGATATGTCTGTGGGCGTGATGATGTGTGAGGGCGTGCTGTGTCTTTGGTCAGATAAAGAAAAAAACATGACTCGCTGAAAGGGGTTTTGCATAGGGAGTTTGTGTACGGGTGTGTGTGTGTTTGTGTGTGTGCGCGCGCGAGAGAGAGATCGGATGTGTCATAAGTGAGGGAGGGTTGTGATTATCCCATGTGGTGCGCACTTGCTCACACTGACAAACGAGCACTTGCAAACAAACATAACACGAAGACAAACCTAGGTATGAGGACATCGCAGGTCGCACTTTGGAAATGGTCCAAATTTATGTATAATATGTGAAGTTGCGTTTATTATTTCCCGAATGACAAGATTTCAGGTGACGCATAAGTCCTATGTTTGTTTATAATCTGACATAGCATTTTCTCACTTCCTCCCACAATTACCATTGCTAATATCCACATATTTGTGTCTATGTGTCTATGGGTGAGGTCAGTGGCGTGGGTTTTGGCGTGTGTAAATGTGTTTCCATCGCATGAAGTTGTTTTTCTCGACGAGCCGTTTCCCGAGGCCCGTGCTTGAGAAAGAAGCAATCAAATACAAGTCGAAAATCAAGGGTTTTTTTCAAACCAATGAGATTCGTATTTTAGGGATTTGTGCTCGGTCCTTTCTAATTTCGTTTAACAGTGTCTAAACGCTACTTTTTTTGCAACGGAGCCATGTGTGTGTTGGGTAGGAGGGATGCGTGTGTGTCGGTGTGTGTAATGTCTTGTGCAACGGAGAGAAAGAAAGAAAAGCCGCTCTCCACTCAATTATGTTATAACAGAACTGGTGCAAGTGGGATTTTTCACAATTTGATATGTAAACATGAAAGGCAAAGGTAATCATTTTTTTAATCTTAGCTATAATGCCCCAATTTACCTGTGTCTGTATTTTCCGTACATAATTTTAATTGCCCAAATAACCACAATACTAAATATGAGTTATATTATCCATGATGATTGCGTACAAAATGTCTATTGGAGTAAAAATTATAATCCAAGATGAATGCTAAATGAGTTAATGTTCTCTATGTTCGTATTTGCTTTCAAAATGAAAGAACATTATATTCATACATACTGTACTAATGAATTCACGCGTTAAGGAAATAAAGCACTGTTCTGGGAAAAAATGTATATGTTGAAATAAGGAATATTGGGAATTGTTGCAATTTAAAGGGAATTTTGATAAATAAAGTATTTTTAAATTTCACCCTTAAAAAAATCGTTCTTGTGCCTCATTTTCTACTTCTAATTTCCCATGGGAAAGACATTTTATAGTCGATATTTCTTTCGGTGTGAAGGCCCTCCGCTATAACATTGAGATAAACCATGTGTGATATGTTAACTGTAATGTGGGGGTCTTGGTGCAGTGGTTATATGACTCTCGTCTTTAAATCTAAAGAACGGGGTTCCATTCCTTTCCGAGTGTATCAGAGTCGGGTCACTCACGGGGTCACAAGCACACACGACTTATGTTCCGGAGGTCATATTAGTCACAGTGTGAATGGTTACATAAAATTTATCCCGGAACTGTGCTAAAAATTCTCCTGTGAATGCCTTTGTAGCGGGTCTATTGCGGTGTCGCCGTGCCGCGACAGCTCCGGGATAAATTTGAAAACCAGTGTGAAGACGATGTGTCTCTCTTTCTCTGCATCTAACATGTCTAAACTGAGTTTTGATGTGTGCACTTTCCCTTAATAAGCAGAATGACAAACCTCAAGTTAATATATCAGGCATATTGTGCTCATACACTCACCAGATGTCATTTACGAGCAAGACATATATTTCGAAAGGCGGGAGCGAATCGATCTAAAGGCTGCCTGTTTTTTTTTTCCTCTCTCTTTAAATTGAATGATTGGGAGTATTTAATAAATACTGATAACATGGTCACATTTGTTCTACGGCGGCCGTACGGCGAGTCAAAAACAGTCTTTTAAACAGTTTTTGTACTTGCTAAATATAGGTGATTTGGATAAAAAATGAATGTTTTTGACTCGCCGTACGGCCGCCGTAGAGCAAATTTGACCATGGTATAAGTTATACGACTCCAAATATTTCATTTGTTGCTCTTACTTCTGCTTCTATCCTTTCTTTTTTTAATCTCGTTTTTTTCTCTGTCGCACCGATGTCCCCACCCCTTCTGTGTGGCACCGCCCTTCTTCAAAGTCACCTTAGTAATAATTATAAACAGATGCGATCTAGACAAACATAAGGTGACTTTTTAAAAGGGTGACTCGACATTTGCTCCTGCGACGATTTCTCCAGTCTTAAAACCTAAGAAGGCATAAGATTAGAGTTATAGGACTGTACACACTAAGAAATACTAATATAATAATGATCCCCGAAACGTTGATGCAAAAATCAGCACCCTATGGGTTCAAAAATTGAACCATGCGGTTGGGGTTCATTTTGTACCCTGCGGGTTCAAAACTGCACCCTAAATTTTAAATTGAACCCCTAGGGGTGCAGTTTTAAAACCCCAGGGTGCAAAAATGAACCCCAACCGCAGGGTTCAATTTTTGAACCCCGATCCAGGGGTTCAATTTTTGAACCCATAGGGTGCTGATTTTGCATCAACCTTTTGGGGTTCAATTTTGAACATTTATTTCTTAGTGTGTAATGGATTTTTGGGTTAGAATGGTGTAAAGATTAAGATTAGGGTTTATTCAGTTTTGAAGGTTAGGTTTTATTTTATGCTTAATGTGCAGATTTTTCATCGGAGCAATTGTCGCCGGAGCAAATGTCATGGAACCAAAGAAATAGTCTATGACAAAAAACAAACAAATCGTAAATACAAATCAACGTAATTTGTATCGATATGGTTTTCAAAAGTGAGCATGTTTACGGGTAGAATGGACAAATCTGTACATTTCCAACATGGGTAGAAATCCGTCCCCCCCCCCCCCCCCTACCCAAAATAGTAGGAGGGAACACAATACCAAAAGTGCCCCTACTATTTTTGGTCTTTTATGATGGAAAGAAATACATCATGCAAAATCGAAATAAAAAATGTATTTTGGACGAGATGAGCTTACTTTTTGGGTGATAACCTTTTTTTTTTTTAATTCTTTTTGCTTGTCACATTTCTAGCCCCTGTCCCCCCCCCCTACCTTCGGGGAGAAATTTCCGCCCTTTCCAAGTATTCTAAAAAGTATTTGTTTCATTTCGTCAGGTTACTTATTATTTCTGATATGAAAGCTTTGGTCTGATGTATATATCCGGGTCTGTCAAATAAAATAGGTCAATTTGCACCTCAGTGTGTAACCAAAACTTTAATAATAGCAAATTAGGTTATCATATTTTGTTTTCACGAACTACTGTCGATTGATCTCTGTGTTTAAAGGTGGAAAAAACCTTTAAAACAAAATGGACTGTGTGCACACAGAAAAGGCTAAGAATAAGCTCAGAGAAAGTTTGAGAAAAATCGGACAAATAATGAGAAAGTTATGAGCATTTTTAAAATTCCGATCACTAATAAGAAATGTGTGGATGCGGAATTATCGCATAAAGTTCGGACAGGGGTAAGTTGAGTCAGCTAACATAGGGCAAGTTGAGCCATGGAAATTGTTATGGTAATGTATATAACAAAATCAATCAAACCATAAAAAAGTCATCGATATGTAGGCAGAAAGGAGCAAATTTATATGACTGTTCTTTTCCTTTTAGAAAATTTTAGAAGTATTTATATAGAATTAGCAAGTGAAAAGACTTTAAATAAAAAATTGACATGCCGGTTCTTCCCCATACACTTTGTACATAGTTTTTGTGGCTCAACATATCCCAGAAGGCGGCACAACTTACCCCACAAATGGGGCAAGTTGAGCCATTTGACATCTCTTTTTTCAAAGGTGACAATGACTTTCAGTGTGGGGGTAGAAAGTTATATATAGGTGAAAAATATTTCAGAAGAATCAAATTTTAAGGCAAGGTACTTACTTATTTCTTCAAGATTATTAATGATATCAATTCTAACATTTTATTATAACAAATTGTAACTTCAAATTGTCATGATAGGTTTGTTATCTTTTATTCAGGTTTTCTCAAACTTTCGTTGATCTGTTTCTTTGATTTTCTTTGCTTTCGTAAAAGCTATCTTGTTCGAAGGTTTTATTTTTCTTTAACAGTGAAAACATGGTTTAATTATTTCCCCCGCTTTTTTCATCTATTTTATTTTGTCTTTTCTAAGTAGGTTAATAACCTCTACCCACAAAGACTAGAAAATACGAGTCTTTAATTCATTTTGCCATTAATCATGCAGCTTTCAAACTGTCATATTTTCGAAATCTTAATTATAATTTCTAACTCAAACAGATCAAGCTTTCAAAATGAGATTTCACATTTTTACTGTCATCATAGATTTGGTTAATCTATCATGATGGACGAAATGAACAAAATTGATATGAATTATCGAATCCCCCCCCCAAAAAAACCCACACAATTACAGAAAAGAGAGGGAGTGAAGTAACGAATTAATTCGTTGAGCAAGAGATAAACGATAACGACAGGTATAAACTCGGCTTATGGAATAATTATCCTCACCCCCCCCCCCCCGTTTTACCTCTCCTTCGCCTCTCTCCCTCTCTCCCTCTCTCTTTATCCCTCCCTCTCGCTGTGTCTACTCTCTCAATTCCACCTCTCATTCTGCTTATCGTTCTTCTAGCATGTCTAGCGGGACATGCGGGATTTTTTTTGGGGGGGAGGGGGCTGCTGACAACTTCCGTCTTTAAGAAAGACAGTACGAAGAAATATGATACCAAGAAGGAAAAGTTAAGAAAAAGCTGAACGATACAAATGATTATACGACTAGACATTCTATTCGTAAGTACCGGAAATGGCAGTTTGTAATGAATATGAAACAGTCCGTAGAAAATTCATAATGTCTGTCCGACATTTCCATATTCTGTTTTAAAACTTCACAAAGGCTCTGTGATTGAAAGAGGTTTTATTTCCAACATTCAACAAGTGCATGGGAGTATTGGTAAAAACATGTTTATAAGATTTCAAGCACAAAGATTAATGAAACTATTCGAATTCCTCACGACATTACAAAACGAAGGCCAGAGTATGACAAAACGAAGGCCAAAGTATGTACGATTTTATTTAGGATCACCGTCCATACCCATTAAGACAGATCAAGACCTTTGAATTGTGCTCTTATCATTTTAGCTTTTAGTCGGAGAACAGAAGGGGTATGGAATAATTACGAATTGACCTTGTGATTCTAAAGAGAAAATTGTTGTTAACAATGAATGACATGTAAAAGATGTCGAGATGACAGATCCCATTATCTCACAAACAGCGAGAAAATTCGATGGTCATTTTCCTTCCTTTCCTATTTTTCGGTAAAGTCATAAAAAGAATCAGAATGCAAGATCTACTTAAAAAAACAACAACAATGTCAATGTAAAGCGCTTAGAAACAGATATTATTAATCGGTTGACGAGTGTAAGTATTATTGAAGTAATAAGAAATACATGAGAAAAGGTTAACTGAAGAGATTAATGGAGTGGGAGACGAAGAATGAAAAGGGGAAGTTTTACAAATGTGGAATTAAAAGTTCAAATGCAAATTTATTTCATAAAAACAGAAACCTTCGGTTTCAAAACTTTGAAGGTAATGCGAGATCTTGGCGTGAGATTTTGGAAGGGGAGATATGATTGTCATTGTTGCTCTTGTTATTTTATTCTTTATTTACGCCTCTTTCTGTTCTCTCACATGAAAGCACATAGTGAAATTAAATCTTGTCAAAATGGGGCTTCTTTACCGGTCTACCATTGTTTGGGACATTACATGGTAAATGTAACGGTGAAAGCCTTTAAAAAAACTTGCTTATCTTCGCTAGAAATAATGGTGATTTTAACTACAACATAGGACTGTAGATATTTTGGGGGTTGTCCGTGGTCCTATGATTGCTTTAAACGAATTCAACAAAAAGGAACAGCAACAGAATATTATAATGAATACCAATATATCCGCGGCCACGCTCAGATGTACCCTCAAGAGATAATTGTAAAATATAAGAGTGCGGTATGACGTCCAGATTTTGGCTACACTCGACAAAGGTGATCAACGTTGGGCGTACTTTAGGCATGTTAGGCGTTTACTATCCAAAACACACACACTGGCCACACACGTTCATCCCACACCAGAAACACGCGCACATAGAGTATCCTCCCTCTCACACGCGTACACACATAACATATATACATAGCGTTGTGGCCCAGTGGATTAGTCTCCGGACTCTGAAACAGAGGGTCGTGGGTTCGAATCCCAACCATTTCCTTCAGCAAGAAATTGATCCACAATGTGCTGCACTCAACCCAGGTGAGGTAAATGGGTACCTGGCACGAATTTATTCCTTGAAACGCAGCGCGCGTAACCGCTGCAGTGCTAAAGCCAGGGTAATTATGCTGCATATACTGTCATGACTGTAGAGCGCTTAGAGACTTCTGACAAAGTAAAGTATTAAGCGCTATATACATGATATAAGCAAGCATAATTATATATACAAACACTCATTCCCCAACCCCCACCCCTCCCCTCTCCCTCCCTCTCTCTTCATCATTGAGCTACGTTTCTGAACATGCTGAATATGTAAATTCAGGGTGGAGTACGGCGGTCACTTAATTGTGAAGTTCACCCAGACACAATTATATTAAAATAAGAAGAAATGGTAAAGGTTTTTTAAAGAAAAATCATCAAAGATTTAGGATGCTATTATATTTTTCTTCAATTTGTGACGTCATTTGCGAGTAGCTTTCCATGTATTGTGAATTAAAGATTTCAATAAGTTGTCATTTACTTAGTACTACAATGAAAAGATGAAAATGGTTATTGTTATACCTCCAGTATATCAACAGACTAATCATTTCACACCCGCTCTCGAAAGACACCATGAACCATTAAAACAATTAGAATTCATGTATTTTATATTACCGATTAGTCAAGGATTGAAAATATAAAAGGTTGCAGAAAGAAAAATAATGGGAAACAGCCTTTGATATAAGCTCCATGGTCACGTTAATACATGATTATGACCTTATTCATGAAGAGAAGAAAGTTAAGACATGAGAAGGTAAGCCCCCCCCCCCATCCTCCTCCTCAAGACAATTTTCAAGCGCCGCCTCCAGTAAGAGATAGTTAATGATATTCTAGGGGTACTCGTCAAAGACTCCTTAGCCGTTGGGTTATTTTGGCAGCATCATCGTCAATCACTTGGGCATTATGATTTCAACGTTTGTACTCCCTTGCGGCTCTCCCATTGATGAGGGTGGGCCTATCAAACAAATCTGTCATGAAAAAAAATAAATCGATCATGCAATCCATAATTGCTTAGCAATCATGCCCCCATTTAATATCATCTATTTTACATTCGGTATCTTATTCCCCTGTACGGCTTGGGCCTGTCAATTACACGCACATGTCACCCCAAATACAAGCAAATATGACTCGAGAGACTGTGCAATATTGCCCTCCCTCTTCTTCAAAGTGGATTGGATAAGCCAAGCGTCATCTCCGGTATGTTATTGGAGTTTGATACATAAGCAAAGTTTGAGACACCGACCCCATTAAGCAGAACGACTTTGGAGTTTAATTTCATTTCTGAAAAATAATTGAAAATAATTATTTTGATTGTAAACAATCTGTAAGAACGGGAAAATTTGCTTTAATTGAACACGGTTAGATGTTGTTGTTTGTTGGATATTGATGGCGATCAGTCATATTTGACTATTACCGCCAACTCGTTAGGCCTATTATTATTTTCTTTCTTTTCTTCGACGTGTCCTTTAAAACCGTTCCTCTCCTTCTTTCTTTTTTTTTCTAATTACTATTATCAATATTATAAAGACTATCGTATCTTACAGGTTACCGCACGATCCCGTCCCTTCTAGCGACACCGTCCAGACATTGTCCTTTCTCTCCGGTGCCTTTGGGATACTCATGAAAACTTGGAAAAGAAATAGAGAAATAAACTGTTAAAGATTCTTTTCCTATGAAATGATGTCGCATATACCAATCAAATATATGTATGTCCGTTTTGTTTTGTAAAGAAAAAAGATAAAATTTGATATGTGGAGATTCGGATGATTCGAAATTTATGGGGGCATCCAAAATGAGGGAACTCTCCGTGTCACTAGTATATGGTCTTTGTAGTAACTGCTGCTTTTTCTTTTGTATTTTATTATATGAAATATGAAATATTTTTATTTTCTCGTCATTGTCATGTGAAATATAGTTTCATTCCTCCGTGAACACGTGGAATTCCAATATTTTAACATTTTGTGCTTCAGGCAAGCACGTCTTAATCGTCAAATTCATAAAAATTGAAATATTGTATGATTCAAACAATAAAAAACAAAAGAAATAGTGAATGAGTGACATCATCGACTCTCTCATTTGGATGTAACTGGCTCGTTCGTATAACTATTTTGTTGAAAATAAGCGAAACTTTGAAATGTCATAACTTTCTTATTTTACATCCGATTTTGATGAAATTTTCAGCATTGTGCTTGTCTGATTTTTCTCTATTGATTCAAATCAACATTTTTCTGAGGTGGATTTGACTTTTAAGAAGGTTCAAATCCACACCAAAACCATTCTCATCAGCATATAATGCTTTTAGTATCAAACACTAAAGCAGTGAAGGGGATCCCCCCACACCCACCCATCCTCACACACACACACACACACTTTTTTAAACAAGTGCCTACCTAGTTACCAATAATGCATATAGCATTTCCATTTATTTGAAGGCAGGATAAAAGAGCATTGTAGATTAAATGCCTTGCTCACTGGCATAGGGGCCGCGCCCGAGGATCGAACCCAGGACTTTCCATGTATAGCCAGGCGCCTTCGACCACTCGGCCACGGCACCTCCACACACAAACACGCAAACACACACGATCTAGTTCAAAAAAGATACCGTGGTTTATCAATAATAGAAGTATCTTCTCTATATATATCTCCGTTGTTTCTTTCTCGATAAAACTATTCAATTACTTTGTATAAATGGGTCATCTGAGGGTCAGAAGTGTTCCCTGAAATACAAAATATAGTAATGTTGCAGTACATAAATATCTGTCAATATCCTTTCACTTTAAAAGCCTATTACACTCATAAACTTAAAGGTTCCCCCGCCCTGGTAGGTCAGATGTATTTTCATGAAAGAAATAACACCAGTGACTCTAATGCAATTGACGATCGGCAAATTATTGTATCAGGGATAAACCAAGACAGTTAGTTACTACGCAGTAAAAACTATCCATTCATTCTGATTGTTTAACATGTATAAAAATATAGCATAATACTTTTGGAGAATAATTCCTAGTAATTAATGCCAGTCCATGTGAGATAAAATCCCAACAACAAGAACAGCTACTTACCGGAATTCTCTTTGATCACACTGAGGAAAGTAATTTAAAGGTGTACCTTAATTTACTTATAATGTCCAGATGAAATACGTTTTTTGAATAAAGCATATATATTACCTGGTCAACACGGAAAAAGTAATTCTAAATATACAACATATAGTGGGTGCGTCGTGGTCTAGTGGCTCTGACTCTCGCATTTGAAACAGAGGGTCGTGGGTTCGAATCCTAGCCTTGGCGTGTTTTCCTTCAGCAAGAATTTTTTCCACACTTGCTGCACTCGACTCAGGTGAGGTGAATTGGTACCCGGCAGGAGTAATTCCTTGCATGCACTGAGCGCCGGTGATGGCAGCTCGAGCTAAAGCCGGGGTAATAATAACAGCGCTTTGTATCCTCAGGCAAAAAGCGCTTTATAAATCCAGCTATTATTATTGCTAGTATTATTATTATCATTAGTATTATTATTATCATTATTATTATTATTATTTCCAGAAATGATTCCCTTCCAAAAACTATTCCAAGACTCAGGACACAGGTAGGATTTCAATAAATGCCTCGATCGGGATACGATTTACTTTATTTCACTATTTAGGGCCAGGTTGCAAAAAACAGTTGCCATCAAACACAATGGTAAAAATCATATAATACATGATTATCAATTTAAAAAAAAGCATTTGGAGCTTGCGTTTGAACGTAACTCTTCCTGAAAACAGACCCCTGTTGTAGGGCGGCTATTTTCAGAGGATTCGATTAGTCAAATTTACTCATCATGAATTCATAACATGCCTGAGTGGAATTGGATTGGATTGATATGGACTTCAGAAAACACAAGCAAATCACCTTAAGCTGAATCTGGGAAAATTGAATGAATCACTTACCGAGGAAGGGACGAAATGTGAAAGCTTATTTGAAGGGAAAGTTCACTCTGGAAATAAAAGCAGAAAAAAAAAGAAACGTATCAAGAATGTTTGAATAAATCTATTAAGGAAAAACAGATTCGTGGATTTGAAAGATTTCATTTTTTGTAAGAAGCAAGAAATATTTATTTCTTAAATTCATACTTTTTGATAGTTCATGCAACGTTATTGAAGGGGAGTGTAACGGATATAAAATGTGTGATTACCCCCCCCCCCCCCGAACCAAAAAAAAAATGAACGTAGCGAACGATTCTTTCAATTCCCATGCAATGTTATTAGCTAAAAAGCGCGACACAAATACGGAAGCTTTAAAGTACCGTAGAGATGGCGATTTATTTATCCCGCCAAGTCGACATACAAAACGTTTAATGTCTACGTATCTTCACATGCGTTATGTCGCCAAGTCGACACACGAAATGTTGAACGTCAGATTGGCAAGATTCGTTTTCTCGCCAAGTCGGTCTAAGAAAAGGACGACATGCACCTTTTCTTAGGCCGATTTGGCGAGAAAATGAATCTTGCCAATCCTGACATATAAGTTTTCGTGTGTCGACTTGGCGATCCCTCCTCAGAAAAGGAAGAAAAGGTGCGAAAGATTTGGCAGCTGAATTAATGAAAGGTTAAATGGGGAATGGTGACCAGTGGATGCAAACCCCCAAACACGCCATAGGCAACCCGAACTCGTGGAACTGACCGCGCCATTCCAATAATTGACGTTACTAAGGTTGTTATCTTGTCCTAATGGTTTTCATCACCAGAGGCCAGTTGCACAAAACGTTACTTTTAAACGCAAGTCAAAAACATTAATTGCAAGTCCCAAATGCGAATTTCTTATTGCTTTGAAATCGAGATGCGTTTGATTTTCATGAGCTGCGTTCAATCGTATCCCTCTATGCAACTGGCGCCAGGGCGGCCGTGCTCCCTGCCTTTGATCTTTCGCTGTTCTGATGGAAATAATGTTTTCTGGCAGATCGTCCGTTGATTCAACTCCCCTTCCCCTGCAGACATTATAAAAGTTCGTCAACCGCATATATAAGTCTCGACATTAATATGGATAAGTTTTGAGTTTGAAGCCGAGTAAATCATATTGGATAAATAATATTCCATGGCCTTCGGGGAATGCCTGCCTGAATCGCACTCAGTTAGAGTAGACCGTTCGTTAATAGGGGGCGTTGTAATACAGGAGACGTTTCCAGATGCACTTTCACTTATTTTGCAAAGCGCTTCCTGTTTTTTTTTTCCTTTTCTGTTTATTATCTGATTGCAGAAGTCCATCAGATGAGAACAATTAGGTTTCAAGCTAGAATGATATTAGTAATAATCATGATGATGATGATGATAATGATAATTAATAATAATAGTAATAATAACAATGATAATAACAATAAAAATTATAATCGTAATAATAATAATAATAATGATAAAGGGGGGGGGGTCAGAAATCGCATACATTCGTAATTCCGAAGCTTCGTTATTCCGAAGGTTCTTATTTTCTAAGTTCGTAATTCCGATGGTTCGTAAGTCCGAAAAAGAAAATGAGGTTCGTAATTCCGAAGGTTCGTTTGTCCGAAAAAAAAAGTGAGGTTCGTATTTCAAAAGGTTCATTAATCCGAAAACGAAATGAGGTTCGTAAATCCGAAGGTTCGTTAGTCCGAAAACGTTATCATTAACGAACGTTATTTTGTTTTCGGACTAACGAACCTTCGGAACATCGAACCTTATTTAGTTTTCGGATTAACAAACCTTCGGAACAACCAACCTTATTTCGTTTTCGGACTAACAAACCTTCAGAACATCGAACCTTCGGAATAACGCCACAAATAATTGGATTAACGAACATCGAGGTATAGGCAATTTACGTGTTTCGGAATTACGAACATTCGGAATAAAGAACCTTCGAAATTACGAACCTTCGGAATTACGAAGTGCAACCGTCAGAAATTACCCAGATAATTTAATGATGATGTAAACCCGTGAATCTATGCAATAGAAGACTTTTTTTATTTCATGCACTTCACACTATAATAGTTTCAGGTCATACACATTCATATAATTTAGCAATCAATTAGGATAATGACATGCACCTTTTTTTACATTTACTAACACAAAAGATAAGCTATAAACTTAATCTATAGTGAATAATCGTTCGGCTTCCTTCATTAATCCTTTTAAAGAACAAATGGCCTAAATTCTGTTTCCTCCTCTTCATGTTCAGATGTTATACTTCAGGACAAACATTTTAATGTATAATAAAAAAATATATAATAATAATAATTGAGAAAAACAAATAGAATGAAAGGTACACCCAATCCTGAAATGCATAAATCCCGAATACCGAAGATTTATCGATGTTTATCACTTTTTGTCAGATATATCAGATTTCTGAATTCTGAGCGTAGGTGGGGCTCTTGATTGGAAGTGATTAGGGTACCTTTAATAACAGTGGCAACCATGATATTTTGTTCTGGAAATGAAATCCTGGGCTCCGTAACACAAAGATTAGCGATCAATCGCTAAATGAACTGACCAATCAATATCAATGTTACATGCGTATGTGGATTAAGATACTGACCAGGGACCAATCAGTGCGCTTCTTTCTTATTTGCAATCCATCGCTAACCTTTGTGTTACGGAGCCCAGATCGTCTTGTTTCAATTGCGAACGAGCAGATACAAGTACACGTCAGACTTGAATTGACTAGATTTAATACAAAGTGTCAACGACTAAAATCATGCAGACTTAGAAATCTTTTATAAGATCTTTTTGTTAGAAAGGATAACTTGGTTTCAACCCCGGGAGGGGGGCACTTCTAATGACGAGTGGATAACATGCGCGACCACGGGGTCTCGAAAAGCACCCTAAACACGTATTTTCCATATTCTGAAAATGCACCCCTTGACAAGTATTGGCGTGTAAAACCCTACCCTTAACAAGCATTGGAAGCAAAACGATACTCTTGACAAGTATTCCCTGAAATGAACCCCTAAACAAGTACAGCGATATCCGGGAGAGATATGTCACGGGTCCGTCGGTCGTCGGTTTTACTTTTACACATCATTTGGTTTAGTACGGCCCCACCTTCCACACGTCGCATAAATCGGACTCTAAACACGTAGTGTTGGGGCAAAGAGGACATCCTTTATAAAACATGTTAATTTTGTTTTATCATCCCCGCAAGTTTGACAATAAATATGTGGCTGTCCTAACGAAATAGATACCCTTTTTCATCATTTTTGTGTTTGGACACCCTTGTCACGTTATGTACGTAACGTGCCCTATCTTGAAAAGAACACCCTTTTTACGTGTTTCTTTTGGTCGCGCATGGTATCCACTCGTCAATGTAAGTGCCCCCCCCCCCCGGGTTTCAACTCCTTCGCCAACCGTTTAATAACTAAGGAAAATGTTGGTTTGCAAAATTTTTTTGAGAGTGCATTGTTAATGAGTTTTTGTTAAAAATATGGGTAAATTTGTCTTCTTAGCCCACCGTTGAATAAGGAGGCCCATTATTAAAGAAATTGTTGGTTTACAGATTTCTGAGAGTGGATCTGAAAGTACACGCGTTTCTTTAATAATAATAACAAGGTTCTTCCTCATTATCTGAAATTCAATAAAAGAAGAAGAATAGTGCAACAAGCGAGGAATAAAAATTGGTGTCATTATCTTCATGATTGTTGTATAACATCTTGAATAACGTCATTATTGTATAACATCTTGAATAACGTCATTTTTGTAACATAATTGTAACATAATTATGACCGAAATGATCACTGAAACCAACCAAACTGTATCATCAGCATTATCACTATCATCTTACATTATTCGTCATGAGCTTTATATATTCTTCGTTATCAAGGTATTAAATAATTGGGCTTTTTTTTTTTATTTACAACTTGCATTTTGTAGATATTTGCTTTGACATTGAACGGGATGTCTTGGTTCGATCCGTGGCCGAATCATACCAAAGACGTATGAAAACAAAAGAGGGACCTTGTGCCTTCTTGCTAGGTACTCAGCATTTAGATTAGAGAAGAGTGATAATAACATAATGTTTGCAGAGCCCATTTGTAGTTATTTTAAGATTGCTCATATATATATATAGGTCCTTTATCAATATACCGAAGATATTGGAAAGAGATGTGATCTTCTTGTCGAAACAAAGAGCTCATTAACAATTTATTAATACATTTGAAGTACCCTAAACTTGAGATAGCAGACTGGTTTACCAATGTCTGAGAGTGCATCTGAGTGTACACTTGTTTCTTAATATCAACAAGGTTCTTTTTCATTATCTGAAATTCAATAAAAGAAGAAGAAGAAGGGAAGAAGGAAGGGAAGAAAAAGAAGAAGAAGACATGCTTTGACATTGAACGGGATGTCGTGGGTTCGATCCGTGGTCGAATCATACCAACGACGTATGAAAACAAAAGCGGGACCTTGTGCCTTCTTGCTAGGTACTCAGCATTTAGATTAGAGAAGAGTGATAATAGCATTATGTTTGCATGGCCCACTGGTAGTTATTTTCGGATTGCTCAAAATAGGTCCTATATCAATAAACCGAAGATATCGGAAAGAGCTGTGATCTTCTTTTCGAAACATAAAGCTCACTAACAATTTATTAATACATTTGAAGTACCTTGAATTTGAGATAGTAGACTTTTCTAGTGTTCCATGTTGTCTGGGCTAAGGAAGTCACGTTGAGCTAAGCTTGCTCATAAAAAAATATGGCACTGAGCAGTGGTGGATCCAGGATTTTTCAAAGGGGGTGGGTCACATTTTCCCCATGAAAAATTTGACAAGCAAAAAAAGAGGGGCCTCCCTTTCAAAGATGGGGGGCGCTTGTGTGTTTTAACGGCATTTTTACATTACAAATTCTAATTGTGCCTCTCAAAGGGGGCACGACCCGGCTACGCCCCCAGTGGATCCGCCAGTGGCGTTTGGAGTCCATGGCCTGTCTACGTACGAACGGCCATAAAAAGCCAGGAAATACATATTATTTGTCTTTATTTTAATTGTCGTTAAATAATATCTTAAATATCATTATTATGTAAGATATGACCAACATGATCACTAAAAAACACAAATTGATGATTCATCACCACTATCATCGTATTTGCTAAAAGTTTAATCAATCCTTGATTAAACAGATATGGGTTTTTTCTGTTTGCTTGAAAATTGTGTCAACAATTGCTTTCACAATGTTTGATTTAATTTATATTTAGATACTGAAGATATCGTAAAGTACTGTGACCAACTTGTCGAAACATAAAGTTAATCATTCATAACCAAATTTTGAAGGATCTTGAACTTCATATAGCAGACTTTTCAATCGCTTTTTCAACCGCCCCGTAGAACCGTGTCTGCCCCTAACCCCCCCCCCCCCCTCCCGGCCAACAGTTCGTCAAGAAATCATACAGCTTTTCTGTTAGACGGGTCTTATATTTTTTTCTGCAATGATAGCACTTTTAGTTTATATGTGGGTGCATCGTGGTCTAGTGGTTCTGACTCTCGCCTTTCAAATAAAGGGTTGTGGGTTCGAATCCTAGCCGTGGCGTGTTTTCCGTCAGCAAGAAATTTATCCACACTGTGTTGCACACTCAACCAAGGTGAGGTAAATGGGTACCGGCAGGAAATAATTCCTCAAAAAGCTGTGTGCACCTGAATCGGTAGCCTAGCTTAGCCGGGTAATAATAATAGCAGGGCCCGCTGGGAAAACAGTTTTCGGAACTGAAGTGGCTACCTTGGGTATATACCGTTATTATTATTATCCTTCATATTACAACCTTTCGGGGCACTTAATTGCATTGATGAGATGAAGCAATGAAAATGAATAGTGCCATGATTTTTCTCTCGTTTTTTTTGTTGGGGGGGGGGGTTGGGGGTTACCCAAGCTATTAATAGGTTATAATGGTCATTTGTCATATTTTGGACATTACGTGTTAAGACACTATCCATCATTTAGGTAATATGCTTTTTTATACCCCAAATGTGTCGCTTTTCTTATGAGTAATGGACATAAAGATGTAGATTTTCGAGGCAGATTACCCGAATGCAGGATAATCTTGCCCCAAAAATTCTACAATGCGCATGCGCAAGATACGGAAAAGTGTTCTGCGCAAGGACAAGGACGCATTAAAGTTTTCATGTTTGTGCCAACTAACCTCGTCAGGTGGGAACGCAAATCTGAAAGCTGCCTTTTCATTTCATTTATATTTTTCACCACGGTTAAAATCCCATTCAGCATAGCTGTTTTTCAAAGGGGCCGTGATACAATATACAATTTCAATACACAAAAATGATCATAGTTTTTTTAAGCAAAAAAGGAATTCTTTTAATATGTAAAATGATTCTTCACAACAAGGTTAATATCGATACTTGAGTAAAATATAATATTTGTGATTATTGATTGCATAGGTACAATGTTCATTAATTATTTTAAGAGAAAATGACACTTTGCAAATCAATAATGATTGAGAGAAAAAAAATGATTTATTTTGTTTTACAATGTTTACAAAATCACTGATTGCCAGGGAAAAGTAGTAATTCCCATTATACTGGGTATATTACAGTTTTAATTTATAGAATGAACATCGCTGTAAGACATCGTTTTATGACCCTTGTAAACCTTGAAGATTTGTTTGCGTGCATACTGAACTTTGGATGGCAAAATGACAATTTATATCAAAACAAAGCTCATGGTTCAAGCTCTAAGTCTTCCACTATAGTTCTACCGAGAATAGAGCCCCTCCCTCCCCCTCCCCGCCAATGAAACAATACCCCCACTAAAAATAAAGTGGATCTGCTCCCTGGTCGATGCAAAGTTATACAGGCATTAACAAAGTACTTAAAAGTTATTTCAGAGGAACGCATACGTTGCCCGCGAGAGGTGTAGGAAAGCAGGATCGAAACTACTTTGTGTGTAGTCATTATCAGGTCAGTCGGTATTCTGGGAAACCTTTCAACAATTAGTTCTAGATGATTTTTATTGCATATTTATCGTGAAAAAGAAAACCCATCTTGATAGGAAGAGGTGCATTAGTTTAATCTGACTAGGCGCGGCGATGGCGGAAGGATTGTTTTGACGCTGGTAAAAGTCATTGGCCCGTATGCCTGGGGAAGCGTTTCACCAAAGTTGTCGGACGTTTTATCCGACTAATACACTCTAAATGCAAAAGAGGTAACCAAGAACCCGTGTTACAAAGAGTAACGATTGATCAAATCAATCGTAACTCTTTGGAAATCCATCAAAGTCTTCATTTTTTTTCCACAGGAAGTTTGCATAGTGTCCTTTGTAAACAAGGAGAAGCACAGGGAATTTTCAAGAAAACAATGACTGCATGAATATACATCGTTCCGATGGATTAAGCGCTATATAAACGCGGATTATTATTAATATTTTAAACAAACATGTGTGTTTAATTCCTTAGAAGTTAAGTCTTATTTTAAGTATTATTGTACCATTTCGGATGCGTTTACAATTCCTTTGCCTGTGTCACTTTTTCTTTCCCCCCCCCCCCTCTCCCGCTCTCTCCTTCCCTTTCTTTTTGTCACCTATATTTAGCTTTTTTAATTCTCTTTCCCCGTCATTTCCACTCATTTTCAGGTACAAGTAGCTAAATTGATTTATATATTTTATTAATGGCCTGCTACACCCCTTTATAATTATGAGTATCTTATTATTGTTTAGTTATTAATATATATTGTAAATCAACCATTGGAATTGGGACAGGGGGCTTCATGCCATAGTAATTAAGTTAACTTTTTTCTGCCCTGGCGTTCAAATGGTTGATATTTCTTATTTTGCATTGTTCACATTGAAATGTATTTTTGAATATTATTTGCCGAATAAATAATCATAGTTGTTGACATTGCTGACCGTCCATAGTTGTGATCGATCAGATCAATCACAATCCTTTGTAAAACGGGCCCTTGGTCTATAACCACTCTCCTCTCAGAGTGATACGAGCGACCAGTAATTTTGGAGTGGAATTTGCATCTTCTGAGAGTGGATTATAATAGCTCCTTCTGAAGTGAAAATGTCTACAATGTCATCTACCATTATTATGTGGGACCCTAAGTGATATTTAAGAGGAAATCTACAATCACAATAATAATGACTGAAAATATTTTTATTGCATAAGCTAGTATGAAAACCAATGATTTTTCTGATTTTATTACAGGTATATAAAATGAATGTACAGATCAAATTATTATCATTTTTTTCGTGAAAACTTAATTTTGTGGAATTCATTTAAAGAGAAATGCCAGTAGTTGCAGTAAATACTAATTTCATGAGAAAGTCTGTAAAACCAGGCTTAATTGTCAGTACATCATCGAGGATCTAGATCTGGTACAGTTACATAAACTGAACTTTGTGTGAAATCTATGCTGAAAAATCACCAACACAGATCGGCACACGTGGGACAGTGTATTATTATTGCTGGAATAAAGACCCGACGGAAGTGACTGAATCCGCGCTTATTTTGCTTATTTCTCAGCAATTATACAATTTCTTCCAGAATCCTTTGGCACATATTTTTTATTCATACAAACAGACCCTTGGGTGGTCATTATATTAGATTCTGTAAAGAGCCATTTTGAGATCGTTACCAGAACTGGAATTTATCTTTAAACATGGGAAATAGGAGGCCTGCTCGCCTGAGACAATATATTTTTTGTATGTTTTTTTATATTAATTTATTTTTTCACCTGAAATGGAAGATTTGATCAATACCTATTTACTTAAAACTATAGAGTGGTTGCATACTTCTGTAAACCCTCTTTAAAAATGTTTTTAAAAAAATTGTGACAATTTACAATTGATTTATTATTCCTCTTTTCTACCAAGAGATAACCAAGAAAAAATATAAGAAATGGCACAGAAAATTTCGCTGATCACGGGATGTTCATCGGGCATTGGTCTCAATTTGGCAGTCAAACTAGGAAAGGACGCAGCGAAAAAGTATTTGGTTTACTCGACCATGAGAAACCTTGGGAAGAAAGGGCCTCTCGAGGAAGCGGCGGATAGCGCCCTCAACGACACGATTTTGATTCGTCCTCTTGACGTCAAAAGCGATGACTCGGTGAAAAATGCTGTCAGCGAAATCATCGACGAACATGGTCGAATCGACATTGTTGGTAACCATATGATTGCTAGTTATATTACTGCTACTATTACCATGATTATCACTATTGCCCATTCTTCTACCCCATTCTGTTACTGCTGCTACTATTACTGCTGCTACTACTACTGCTAATACTGCTGCTACTATTACTACTACTACTACTACTACTACTACTACTACTACTGCTGCTGCTGCTGCTACTACTACTACTACGATTTCTGCTGCTGCTGTTACTGTGTCTCTTTCTTCTTCTTCTTCTACTGCTGCTACAGCTAATACTACCAAAAATACTTCTATTGATGTTGCCTTTGCGGCGGCTACTGCTGCTGCTACATGTACGTAGGTACCACTACTACTTCTACTACTACTACTACTAATAATAATAATGATACTGGTATTTATGACTATGATGATGGTGATGATGATGAAGAAGATGATGATGATAATGATGATGGTGATGATGACGATGATGATGACGACGACGACGATAATTATTATGGTGATGATGACGACGATGATGATGATGATGATGACGACGACGACGATGATGATGGTGATGATGATTATGATGATGATGACGATAGGAAAATGGGAAATACGGATGTGTATGTTGAAAGGTACCCAAAACAGGAAAGAGTGAGAACAATTCGGGGAACGATTTATCTTTGCAAACATCTGACCAATTTTTCAAAACAAGGAAATCTATGAGCAAACTCTCAAGCCTCATTTTCATCTTCCACAACTATTGCAGTTAACAACGCTGGTATAGCTTCATTCAACCCAATCGAGTATTCCCCAATGCATGACATTCGAGATGTGCTGGAGACAAACTTCTTTGGACCGGTTAGGGTTATCCGAGCAGTTCTACCTTACATGAAGGAACAACGTTCGGGTCATGTCATCAACGTTAGTTCCATTGCAGGGGTCGCTGGTAAGTACTAAGCTGTATCTTTATTATTCAGTTTTTGTTTTAATATTCCCCCACTGAAAGAAGAGAGAGATGTGCTGGAGACAACCTGTGTATCTGTTAGGATTATACAAGTATTTTCTACATGAAATTGAATAACAACGCTCAGAAGACTATATCATCAGCGTTTAATGTTGGGGTGCCTGATAAGCTCCAAAATTCTACAGCATTTGGTTTTTGATAGTTCAATAATCTGCAAGGCAAATGTTTTACACAGATTTCATTCTAACTAAAGTTGCCAGTTGCAAATGGAGTTGACACTTCGACTAGAGCGAGGACAAGTTCATGGAGCGTTGCTGCGGTGATTGTCTTTGTATTTTCTTTCTTGTAATGTATTCGATTAATTTTTGTGTATATTTTTTGCTTTGTACAGTGCATCCCACAAAAAAACGAAATCGAGATTTATCAATGATTTATCTTAACTTAATCACATACCATAGATTATTTCTCATTCACGCATGAGTGAGCAAGGGCGCCAGAAGCGGGGGTCATGGGGGACACTTGCTCCCCCCCCCATAAAAAATTTTTTGGGGTCAAAACGAGATTCCCCCCCCCCCCCCATGTGCCCCCCTGAAAATATAAAAATTATAAATTATTTAAGGACAAAAGTAATTGCTGAAGGCACTTTTCTGCCTAAAAATTGTCATTTCTATTGTCAAAAATGAAAAAAATCGCCCCTGACGGGGCAATTATATACATTATCATAGTAAGCCTCGCGTCTTTTGACGAACGTGTTCCTCTGTAGCTGTGAAACATACCTTTGATAAGCCCCTTTTCCATCTTATTACAGTGTGATAACGTTTAACCTTTTAATGAATACATTTCAGACTAAAACCGAATAAAGGCAAATTGATAGTGGTCCACCAATACTGGCTGTGTCGGCTAACAAACGCGCGGTCGCTCAGACCGGACCCGATATCACTAACGCGCGTGAACACTAGTTACTCGAGCAACATGGAATTTATGTCATAGCTGTCAAGCCCAGAAACCATAACATCTCGAGATCGTCATTATCTCATTTACTTGTTGCCTGAGTAAGTCATCCCTGAAATAATAAGTATAGTTTAATAAAGAGACAGATTTAAATTATGAAAACTTGTTTCATTATTTCATTTTCAACTAAATATAAATTGAGTTAATACAATGATAACAAGTCAGTGCCCTAAAGAAAATACAAAGGTCATTTCAACTCAATATAGACATGTTATCAGAAAATTACACACAGGATAATCATGTGTAGAGGATTATAATTAAAAATTTGTGAAAATGGTGAATCCCACTCGAAAGCAACTTGGAGATAATGTTTAGACATGAAAAAAATAAAATCATCTGTGGAAGTGTCTACTTGACCCGACTCATATTATCCGAGATATGAATAAAAGAATTAAAAGAAAAATAAGCGTTACAGTACTGCTCTACTATTCAAAAATTCTTAAGATATTTTCACAGCCCCGTATTTTCCCATATTCCTTTTCATTGGCATGATTGGCAGGCGTTGTGTCTGATACTATTTCAGCTCATATGATATTCACTTAATATGTATTTCAGATTCCAAAACTTCTTCCCATAACCTGTTACTAGTCAGATCGAGATGGCAGCTATGCTTTGTTCTGTGGTTCATCCCAGCTTTCGTTATTCATGGATGTTTGCAAAAATAAAAAAACCGATCCGGGGTGGGTTGGGCTGCAAGACCTAAATTTTCGAAGAAACTTAGGAGCGAGGGGGTTTGTGATGGGGGACCTTTTGCATTTTCTAGAATAAAATTGAAGGATTTCGTGCACACTTTTGGTGAATTTTGTAAATTTTGCCCTCTCGATCGGCGGCCCCCGGCAGCTTACGGTCATGTTTGTCATCTTAAAGTCGTTAAAAGGACTATATTACATTGGTTTGAAAATATTTCGTTTGCAATAACGCTCGTCATTTGCTGGAACTGCGACCCTGATCATGAAGAAACACCCGTCTGGGTCAGAAGGTAGAAAACAGAAGGACCAAAAAGAACTCCAAGACTGTTTAATTCTCAAGAAATTTATTTTTGAATGCTCTTAGAAACGAAACTTTTACTTCATTTTTACACAAAGTCCTTACCGGGGGAGTCCCACAACCTCTCCTGCTCGATCGCTTCGGTATCTCACGCTGTCAAAAATATTGTGTCCCCTTCGGAACCTTGCCCCCCCCCCCAAAAAAAAAAAAAAAAAAAAAAAAACTGAAAGTGTTCCGGCGCGCCTGTGAGTGAGCAAAAACAATTTGAACAGAGGATACCAAAAAGTCACTTGGCAGGCTGTATCTGGGTTTCTAAAAGAAAATCACAATTTCAAAAAGTTTAATATCTGCTCTTTATTGTGATACCTCAATTACAGAAAATTGTCAAGAAATAACAAAGTTCTGGTTATTTGAAATAAGGCTTGAATTTCAATAATTTCGTAAATGAAGGGGTTTTACAGGCTAGCGTTCAAACTCACTCGACAATACGTTTTGTTGACGATCAGACATGCATCAAGTCTATTGTTCTCATGTTCACCGTGCGATAGCTTCTGTGGGAAATCGGTGAAAACACGTTTATTTACTGAAATTATGAAAATACAAGCACATTGATTCGAGGGAACATAACTTTTTTTACTCCTTGACCATTTTCTGCGATTAAGGTATCAAATAAAAGAGCAGATATTGAGCTTTTTAGGCATGCGAATTTCCTTTTGAAATACAGATACCCTCCGCCAGATGAGCTTTTGGTTTCATTTCTTCAAATTGCTTTTGCTCACTCATGCGTGCATGATGAATCTAAGTAATATCAGATGAAGAGGTGCTTTACAATGATAGGTCATTTGTCTATTTTTATATGATTAAGTTATGATAAATCATCGCTAAATCTCGGTTTCGTTTTTTGTGGGACGCACTGTATATATTTGTTTTATATGCATGTATTTACGTTTTAAGTGGCCCCATGGAAGAACAGTAGTATTTTTAATACCGCTAAAATGGGCCATCCTCCATATTTTATATGAATATACGATTTGTTAAATTTGAACATGTATATATTTCATTATTTTTTAATGGAAATAAATACTAACAAACACACAAACAAACAATACAAACAACCTTTCAGCAATGCTCCACACCAGACATGAAAATCTTCGTTTCCATCATAACGTTCTGGATGCCAGGAATAATTCCTTTTACGGTAAACTCTTTGCAACTTGCCCAATGGCTTTCCACCGATTTTTTTTTTTACGGGTCAATATACTTTTTGAAGTCTTTACGTATGTTTTCACCGTGGGATTGGGTGTTCCTTGCGCTGGATAATTTGACGTTTTCCCCATTAAAAATATGGCATTCGTTCTGACAATGTGTGTGTACATACAATTTTTTTTGCATTATTATTAAGGCAGCGTTTTGCATTAATGATCATTGTAAGAAGAACTTGCATCAGAACCGGAACAACCAATAACTCAATTTCAAGCCTATACTCATGCACATGTTTGCCAAAAAGGTAAGCATTGACCGAGGTTCTTTTTCAAGTCTACATCTTTTTTTTTTAATTTGCTTTAGGTCATCCATTTTATGAGACGTATTGTGCTTCTAAACATGCTATGGAGGGGCTCACTGAATCATTGGCCATTAGGATGAAATCATTTGATGTAAAGTAAGAATTAACACAATATTTTCTACACCTATATAAGATGAATTGCCTTGTAGTAACGTTGTAGTTGAGCTTTGATACTGAGGTATCTTGTAGGTATCGTTGAAACTTAATTCTATCCTGTCCATGGAGCTATATTCTGTGAAAAAATACCGTGCTCTGTATGGGAATATAGTTACAGTAAAACTGCAAATTTACTCGGACAATAGAATAAATTTTACTAAAATTCCCATTTTAGGGTGAAATGATTGTTATATTATTTCGGTAGCATGTTGCGTAAGAATACAAAAGAAACATACTTTTATTTACAATCATGAAATGTTACCTTTTGGGGTTAGCGTTGGCAAAGCTTTCCATCTGTGAGGCTCTGCCAGCTTCATCACATCCATCGTAGATGGCGCAGTTGCTGATTCAATAGTAATCCGTAGTTTGAGAATACCTCCTTGGTAAGATCTCAGTAGTTCGGAGCTGTCACAATTAGCCAAGTAAAAGAAAAGAATATGTATCTTAGGTGAGGTTTCTACAAAGCAATCATATAACCACGAATTACGTTAATAAAAAATCTACAGAATTCAGTAATTTGTAAATGATGTGCACGAAACACAGGAGGGGTCAGGATTTGGTGACGAGGTGGCCTTGCACACCTTACCATGGCTTGGTGCCAAGATTTTTAAATGAATCGAATAACATTACTGAGATATCTTACTCTTTAGAGTTCTAAATCCTCGAACAATTATGTTTAAACATGTTAATATCCGTAATAGAATAAAGCAGACCCATTATCTAATTGTTAATGGCGCAAGAGCAATCGGTTTTCATTCGGAACAAGTTTGAATTTTACTCCAAAATAAAGGCTTATGCAAAGTTTCTGTATTAATTTGGTCCAGTTTCAAGGTGTGTGGTGGCTTTTAGAGGCACTACACATCCTTCCCCATCATCCCCGAATAGACCAGTTCGTAGTTACTTCATGGACAATTTTGGTCAAATGGCCTTTCATTTCTTTCATTATGATAGGCAGTTTTCAAAGCAAGATATTACGTAAGCTTGCCTTACATAGCAGGATGAAGAAATTGAATAGACCAGGTGACTAGAATAGCACACCCATGAACACTTTATGAAGGTATTTGTTGCATTCCTACTTTGAATGCATATCATAGCATGTTGTACAATGTACTTGACAAACTGTGGAATACCAGTCATTCGTGGACGCATTGTTGTTTTTTGTGGATGTAAATGAAAACCACAATTCAAAAGAATATATGAATAAGCAAGACATCAAAGGTGGTGCTTATCTCATTAGATTTTAAACCACCATGTCACTTTAGTACAAATGACCTTCCTCTGATCATGCGCAGAATATTTTGATCATGCGCAGAAAGGAACTACGAACTGGCTTATTGTAATATTGATTTCGTTTCATTTATTTATTTCACCACGGTTGAAAGCCCATTCAACATAGCTGTTTTAATATCGAATTCAAATACTGAATTCACAAACATTCTACTAATCATCCCTTCCTAATAAGCCAGTTCGTAGTTCCTTTCTGCGAATGATCAAAAGTTTCTACGCATGATCAGAGGAAGGTCATTTGTACTAAAGTGACATGGTGGTTTAAAATCTAATAGGATAAGCACCAACTTTGATGTCTTGATTATTCATGTATTCTTTTGAAAAGTGGTTTTCATTCACATCCACAAAAAAACAACAATGCGTCCACGAACGACTGGTATTTCAGTTTGCCAAGTACATTGTGCAACTTGCTATGATATGCATTCAAAGTAGGAATGAAACAAATACCTTCATAAAGTGTTAATTGGAATTGGTGTGCTATTCTAGTCACATGGTCTATTCAATTTCTTCATCCTGCTATGTAGGGCAAGCTTACGTAATATCTTGCTTCGAAATCTGCCTATCATAATGAAAGAAATGAAAGGTCATTCGACCAAAATTGTCCATGAAGTAACTACGAACTGGTCTATTCCTTTGGGTTTTTTTCTGCTGCATTTAGACTTTCAAGCATATTACCTGGTCCAGTCTATACAAACATCAATGACAATATAGTGGAATCGAACAGACTACCTGCGAAAGGAGAGGTTGACCAGGTTACACAAAAACAACTCGATGTTTTGAGAACGCATGTAAGGTAATTAAAGTCAGTATAATGACGATGGCATTTATTGTCATCGTTAAATTTTTCACTTTCATTACTATTATTATTATCATTATTATTATTACTATTATTATTATCATTATTATCATTATTATCATCATCATCAATGATGATGTTGTTTTTATTATTGTCATTATCATCATCATCATCATCTATTGGCGATTGTGGCGTTTTTGTTGTTATAATTACTATAAGAAGAACTTTTGTACATTTGGATAAGACCTCTATTAAGTTTCTGTTTAAGGGTATTATTCGCCCAATCTTAGAGTATGGCCAGGCTGCGTGGTCACCGTATAAGCTGGGTGAGCAGAGGCGGTTAGAGAGTGTCCAACGTAGAGCTACTAATTTGATCCCGGGTATTAAACACCTATCATACTCTTCGCCTCCTGAAATTGCCATCAGTCAGTCACAGACGTAAAAGAGGTGACATGATTGATGTGTACAAATGTATGGTTACTATGATACAAGTTCTGAGCTTTTCTATCTGAGAAATGATGGTAAAACACGTGGTCATTCCTTAAAGCTAGAGAAAAGATATTCACGTCTTGACATGCTTGATGTACGTAAGGTTTTCTTTGCTAACCGAGTGTGGAACAGTCTCCCAGAAGATGTAGTTTCTGCTTGTTCAGTGATTGCATTTAAGAATAGACTGGATAAGCACTGGGAGAAGATTGCCTATGATTTTTGAGTGATTTTCGATTCTCGTGTGTTTTCATGGAATTTTTTGCTGTTTACGATACTCCTGCCACCCCTCCCTGCCAGCATAAGTAGCACATCTAATTTTGTCTGAAGGAGAGCAGTAATAGACATTCTACTTTGATCGACGAACAGGCTCAGTCCTACAACATCGTTGGAGTTAACTAAACTAAACTGTAATGTAATTATCATCAATATTACCGTTGTCGCCGTTGTTAATGTTTTCATCATTTATCTGTATTTTAAAGATAAATGCCAGTTGTGGTGACGATTTCAAAATGAGTTCGTACAGAATCCAATGAAATGACCACCAAAGTGTTTGTTTGTATAAATAAAAAACAAGTGCCAAAGGATTCTGAAAGAAATTGTGTAATTGCTGAGAAATTAGCAAAAAAGCACGGGATTCGGGTCAAGCGTCGGGCCGACCGTTCAAAGCAATAATAATACATTGTCCCATGCGCGCTTATCTGTGTTGGTGATCTCCAGTGTGAACATTTTCAGCGTAGATTTCAAGATTTCACAAAGTTCAGTTTATGTAACTGTACCAAATCTAGATCCTCGATGATATAGTGACAATTAAGCCTGGTTTTACTGATTCTCTCGTGAAATCAGTGTTTACTGCAACTATAGTTTCATTTATCTTTAAATATCTAATAAATGACATGCTCCTCATAATCATTTATGCAAAAGCATGCAAATTGAATAAAATAAATCAACTGTTCATTGAATGTGCATGTATTATAGAAACCATAATGACTATAATAGTCAATATGCAGCTTGTATTATTTATATCCTTTGTCTCAACTTTGTAGACTTCACTTCTACTAGCACGCTTTTATTGTGTTTTATTCCTATGCGTAATATTACAGTGCATGTTTCACTGCATATTATTAACTTCATAATTTACATGAAACCGTAATCTGCTCTGTATTTTCATGAATCAAGTAGAGATTCATCATGTTTCTGATCCTCCATCATAGACATTCTGTCAACACCTAATGTCATCCTTGGCTTTGTAGCTGTTTTGAATCATAATTATAAAATATAAATAGATAAATAAATAAATAAATAAATTGATTGATTGATTGATTAATAAATTAATAAATAATTTCTATAAATGTATATCTTAAAATCATAAACTAAACATTCTTCGGATCATCAGCGCCAATTAAAATATTTCAATTCAATTTCAATTCAATTCAATTTATTTTTCTCAGTATAAAAACAATACAAATATAGTACAAACATTAAATAAATCAGACATGGATATAAATAAAATATTATACTGAAAGGGTAGCAGCCAAAAAGAAGTTAACCTTATGTACGGCCGACCCAAATAAAATAATACATTATTTGAACAATTAAAGTAGAAAAGGGGAAAGAATTACCTAACTAACCCAAACAAACAATCAGAATAATAATTAAGTAAAAAATGAATAAGTAGTGATGATTTTATATTTACAATTTCTCCTAAAAACATTAAGAGAGCAACTATCCTTAAGATCCTTTGATAAAGTATTCCAAATTAATGGTCCCCTATAAAAAATTGAGTTTTGAAATAATTTTGTTCTTACTTTAGGTATATGAAAATCATTATTGCCCCTGGTTGTATAATTATGTACATTACAATTTAAAACAAAATAATTACATATTGACTGAGGTAAAAAATATTTATAACACTTGTACATAAAAATTGCAGTCTCATGATTGTAAAAGTCATAAAATTTCAAAATCCTCTGAGACTTAAAAATTGGTTCTGTATGAGCATAAAAAGACGAATAATTAACAATTCTTATTGCACGTTTTTGAAGTTTAAAAATTCTATCCAGGTGTGAATAAGAAGCACTGCCCCAGGCAAGAATACCGTAACTTAAAAAAGGTGCAACAAGTGCGTGATAAATATTTCGTAAAACAGTAATTGGAAAATTGCGTAATCTGTACAAAATGCCTATGATTTTGGAAATCTATTACAAATCAAATCAATATGAGGAACCCATAGCAACTTACTATCAATTATAATACCAAGAAATTTGACTTGCGATGCCTTTGCTACTAAAATTTGCTAATTGCAACTGCAGATTGTCAATGCATATTTTTTTTATTTGTAAAAACCATATACTGTGTTTTAGAAATATTTACAGATAATTTATTAATGGTCAACCAAGAAGTCACCTTTTTTAATTCATTATTAAATTGCACTTGCAGAACATCAATATTATCATGTGACATAAAACATTAGTATCGTCGGCAAATAAAATATATTTCAATTTCGAAGATACATTGCACAGATCATTTATATACAAAGTAAATAAAAGTCATCATGTTCTGTGCTTATTGCAGGGGCGTATTGCATACTCTTATTCATGAAATCTCTCACTCATTCAATGAACAAGGTCATAATATAACCTTGTGCTCAGTTATATCTCCATGTGTGGCAAAATAAGGGTGGCAATGTTTGGCTTATTTTCTCTTTTTCTTTGGGGCAAATGCTTAATTTTTTTACACTGACAGTTTCCATTACACCTATTATTCATACAACTTGGCTCGTATTTAAATTTGATTCTTTCAATCATTTTTTTCTTAATTAAAAATAGAGATCAAAAAATGACAATTTTCTTGCCATATTACTTTCCACCAATAGAGGGCGTACACAGATATATGCCCAAAATTCAAGTTTTTGAGCGCTCTGGTGAATGAAAAAATTATTCCCAACTTACTAATGAAAAATAAATTGCAACTGTATGGAAATTAGTAATTTTGGTCACAAAAGTGACATTTTAATGATTTTTTAAAGTGTGCTCTGTACAACATTGGCTGTCCATAGTCCTACCTCTAGATTCCCCACAGGCAGGGTGGTAGCAGTGAACAAGTGAAATCTCTGAGCGTTACAGTATTTACATGTATATTTAATTGAACTCTTATCACATGAATTATTTACATACCTCTTTTTCTGCCTTCTAGCTGAAGAGTTGATTTTCGTCGTATTACACAAGGATACCTCCGAATCAAACCAAGCCATATTTGATGTTGGAATTAAAAAATAGTGCCATTTTCTATATAGCAGGATTAGTAGCCGCTAGAGATGGCGCTATTACCCTAATCTGAAATACTTAATAATCATTCGATTTTATTTAGACCAATCAGTGAAACATAGTTACCGTAATTATCATAGTTTTTAATTATACCTACCTCAAAGCTATTACAGGGTTACATTAATATCAGGAGACCCCCGGGAGACCCTCGGAAAACGTTAAGTTTATACCATCACCCCCTCCCATTAAATACTAGTAGTAATAGTAGCAATATTGTAGAAATCCATGCCCGAGATCTCAACCCCCCCCCCCCCTTCCTTACCTTCCCCTCCCCTTTGTCTCCCCTCTGCTCCTTTTTTTAATTATTGTTATTGTTGTTGTTGTTATTATGATGATTATTATCATTATTGTTATCATTTCACTGATCAAAAGTTATACCCCTTCAAGATCCTTATCTTCCTGCTCTTCTAGTTCTCTCGTAAACCCCAAAGTTTTCAAAACATGGGGGGAAGATCATATGTTCACCCATCCTCCAAGTTATGGAATAGCCATCCTGAAAACATTAAACAGTCCTTGACCGCTAAAACTTTCAAACAATACTTAAAAACATTTCTCTTCAATTCGTCTTAATTTCTTTAATAATTTCTATTAAAAAAGCGCCTTGAGCACTCTACAGCGTGGATTTGGCGCGATATAAGATATTATTATTAGTAGAAGTAGTATCATCATCATCATTATTATTATTAATATTATTATTAATATTATTATTATTATCATCATCATCATCATCCCCATAGTCATTATTATCATGAGGCCAACATACGGGGCACTTTTTGCACCCTAACCACCCCCCCCCCCCCCCATCCCAAAAGCCGCCCAGTCACTTTATGCATTTGTATTCTGCCATTGTATTGTTTTGTCTTGTCATTAATTCCCTCTCTCTTTCTGCTTTTTCTTCTGCCTATGGCGCAACACATCCTTCAAAGCGAAGACCTCTTTGTGTGAATAGCTTTGCACTTGTTCTGTAATTATGTTTACATCAGTATGATTTCGATCTTTTTGTTCCTTCTCTTTTTCTTTCCTGTATAGAAACTCATATATGAATGAGTCGATAATATTTTCTTCATTTCAAAGGGGGTCCATACTTTACAAGCTTTGCTTTTCAGTGGACCCCCCCCCCCATACACACACACACACATTTCCATATTTCCATTTATACTCAATTTTATACTATTTTTTCACAAAGTAAGAATACAATTGGAATAGAATAGAATTATTGTTTCATCATTATTCTCAAGATTGTAATTTCTTTACTCATTCTTTTCATGCACTGCAGGGATCATTTCGACAATATGGCCCAGACCACGAACGAAATCTGTGACATCATCTTTAACGTCATCGAAACGGACGCTCCCAACAAACCAATCAGGTTTACAACCGGCGAATATGTTGATACCAGGGTGGCAATGAAACTTGTTGATTTTGGCGGGAACACGTGGGTTGAATCCGCTCGGAAACTGGTCGAGGAACCGACGGGCTACACAAAATCCAAAAAAAGTGAGGAGCAGGTCTAAAGACTAACTCGTACAGATCTGCGCATGTCCAGTAAGCCGTGAATAAGCAGAGTGGTTTCAAGAACGCCCGTTTGCATACATTTTATATGGAAAAAAAATGAAATGTGGTCGATTTACAGTCGAAGTGTGTGGGGGGGGGTACGGGAGTCGGTCTCTTAGTGGTGAACCTTTTATTTTGCGAGAAAAAAAAATAGTTAACACTTGCTTTATTTTGTTATTACTTCCTCCAGTACCTCCCCCTCCCCCTCTCTCTCTTTCTCTCTCATCACACCTACTCGGACACACGCCCTTACACACGCACCTGTTTAATGTCTAGAGAATTAATGGATATGCTTGAAAACCCTTATTGATCATGTTCAGTATTTTGACAGAATAAATGCTCCTGAAACTTGTCTCAGACATTGAATACAAGTAGCACATACATGTAATCCTGTCATTTTCTTTAGGTTAACATTCCACACTTCATTGCATCGAGCATATCACTGTGTTTCAATGTACATTCTTTCTCTTTGTGTGTGTATTCGAGGCTTTTTTTTCATCAGACTTGTATCAATCAGATATGATTTTAACGTCTGGGATCGACCTTTAATGTCACCATCCGAAAGACATGACCAGGTCTCGAACCTTGAACCACTGCATCCATTTGTAATTTCCCAAGAGATTACAGGCGCACGTCACAACGCCCAGTGTGGGACCGTCGTGTGCGAATCGACCATAAAGATCGTTGTTTGTACATGTAGTATATTGGTTAGGAAATATAATATTATTTAAAATTACCATGATATTTCAAAGAAATAATTCACTTTCAAAAATATAATTCTTAATATTAAAAATAACCATTCCCGTAAACCTTTTCCCCTCAAAATATGGAATGAGCCTTTTTATAAATATATAATAAAAATAGGCCAAAATAGAAAGTCATCACATTGTTATCATACTGACCTGAACAAATGCTAGACAATCATTGTTATGTAACACATACATCACATCGTGTTCACACTCACTATGGACGCAACATTCAACATAATTATAAAGCAACATTCAACAGTAAAAATAATTCAAATTAAACATGAAAAAGGAAACAAGGAAAATATAAAACAAAGAGGGATTATAATGAATTGATAAACTTAATATTCATTCAATTCAGATAAACATGTATTTTTTCCATTCCATTACATTTTTCGTAGACATCCATTCATACAAAATCAATGTGTTGTGAATAATACAAATATGTACATGTTCTGTTTAAAGAAGGCTTATGGCAAGATACACTGTAAAAACTGCGGTGTTAAAACTGACACCGGTTGGTGTCAATAGAGGACCACACCCTGAGGTGTTAAAATTACAACCTAGAGATTAAACATAACACCAAAGAGTGTAAATGTAACAACAAAAGATGTTGTAATAACACCTATAGGTGTAAAACTAACACCACCAATTTAACACCGGTTTAAAATAACTGGTGTGGTCCTCTATGTACACCGGTTAACACCAGTTTTTGCTGTGTACGCCTATAGATAATAAATATTTACAATAAAGCAATACACAGGAAAGGGCAGAGAATAGAAGAGAAGGAAAGGGGACGAGAGAGGGAGACGTGAGAGGGGAGGCTGGCATGAAATACTAAATAAAATAGAAAGATCAACAAATGTATCAGTGAGGGCAAAATATAAATGCAAATGCCGCAACAACAATTCTCCATGCTTCATGTTATCATGTTAACTTAAAGTCAAAAGGAAACGTAAGATAGAAAATATTCATTTATAAAATGACATAAGCATTTCTTTTCAATTTATAGTTAAAGCTAGAGATTTTTTATATGATCCGGAATTTCGCTCCATATTTTGGGGCCAGTATAACGAATATTGTGTTGGAAGATTATTTTTCTATGTTTGTGGAATGAATTTACTTGAAATATATACGAAATATTCTGTAAGTGCCGATAAAACAAGTTGAGACATTTCAACTCTGAAAAGAGCATTGCTCCAAGTATTGTAAGTTGCGAACTCAATAAGCCTGGGTTTATCTGTTAGTACTCGTTGCATTCTTTGAAGTCAATATTTGAGGATTACATAATGATGAATAAGGGTTTATGGAAAGTGCACTATAAATCTCACATGATTTTTGCAGTAAATCAGTTAAAAATAAGAATAAGAGATGCAGTTTAGTTAAGTTTGATTAAAGGTGTCATATAAGCTAGAAGTGATAAGCTTTGCTTCAAATACAAACTACCCTTTTACATCATGCCGGTGGATTGTACATAAAATAAACATAATTATAAAATGTTAGAATGTTACATTTTGAAATATTACATTATCAATTATTATATTAGTTATATTTATGATTTCGAAGTAAGTTGCAGACGACAAGTCAATATCATAAACTTTTTTAGTTCTAGTCTAAATCGTTTCAAACTGATTTATATATTCACCATTCGAAGCCTATCTATGTCAACAAGTTCGTGATAGATAGTATTTACTTTAGTTATCCCATCCACATCTTGTTTCTATGATTTATTTTCTATATTGTTATCTGTATAATAGTTTCCCTACTTTAATATTTCAATCATGTTATATTGATTGTACACATGTTCTTTTACTTGATTGTGGTAAATAAATAAAATGAAAATCGTACTTTACAAGAACAATTGATTAAACAAAATAATTCATCGATTTCAGGCTTCCATAGGATGGATATAATTTTGGACAGAATACTTCATGAGGTGAAAGATGAAATGATCCATTCAACGTGGCGTAGCCAAGTTGAATGGATCATTGTTTCATCTTTCACCGTATGAAGTATTCTGTCAATTTCACTAATTCATAAGAAATTTATGAATTTCGATGCAAAACATGATCATGCAGTGCAAATTCGGTCTGTTGATTTACGTCATTAAAACATGCGCACTGCTGGTGCCTGCAGCTGCTGTCTCGGTGCGCGCGTGCAATGGAAAATCGTATAGATCCAAAATTGCACGATGAATGGATCCAAATTGCACGGTTGGTGACGTCATTGCAAAATGGGCTGAATGAACGATATCAAACAACCAATCAAATCACAAAGATCTATCTGTCATATAATAGCCATTAACATAATTAGGTCAATGGTGTAGCTTTAATACTATTGGTCTAATGTCTGTCTACATTCACTCAGAAAAATTGTTCCTCTTTTATGATGTCATTATCATAAGTATCCAAGTCAATCGTTTATTCCCTCTGAAGAAGAATCATGAAACACCTGTCCAATATATTTGTGGGAAATAAAATAGTCGAATGTCTTACTTACAAGATTGTGGACATTCGCATTTTAAGATGTATTTGAAAGCTTTCCTGAAATCCTTGGTAAAGATAGTGTAGATGATTGGATTGATGATGCTGATAAACCAGCCTAACCAGGAAAATGCGATGAAAACCTCATCTTCTACCAGAGGCAGCATAAATGAGAGCAGCAGTGAAGTATGGTAACCAGCAGATGATGAAGGCACATATTACGATGGAAAGGACTATAGCAGCTTTCTTCTCTCTGATTACTGAGATGCGAGGAATACGGGAGGTGCGTCGTTTCAGTGGTGGGCGATTATCCAGAAGGTCCAAGGAGTTCCCTGTCCAAGCGGGCATACTGATCGTCCTTGCCGCGTTGTTGGGAGCGTGGACACTCCCCGCACTTCCGGTCATCGAATACTCATTGAGAGTAACGCCCGCGTTTGCATTACCTCTGCTGTCATCGATTTTGTCTAAACTGCGGTCAGTAGCAACGCTCGAGGACTTCTACCAGTTATGAGCTGCAGAAGGTTCATGAAGGAAGTGGTCCTTAATTAGCTGCCATGAAGATGCGAACGTACATACCAAGAACAAGGACACACGGGAGGAAGAGATCTAGGATGCAATAGACAATAACGTACGAAAGATTGACATTTAGGTAGCAAAAATTTTCATAATCACGGGCGTTATGATACATTAAAAACAGAGGGAACCGTGAGTAGCACCGGTAAGCCCCAAGCCGCTGCAATAGTAATGAAAGCTAATTTGCTAGATCTTCTGTTCGCATACCAGATGGGCTTTGTGATTGCCAGATAGCGATCTCCTGCAATTGCACAGAGGTTCCAAACTGAAACAGTACTAAGGATAATGTCCAGTGAGAGCCAAGTGTTGCAGAGGATATCACCAAGGTACCAGCTACCGAGATTGATGGGTTCGTAAAGACACAATGGAAGGACAATGACACAGACAGCAAGGTCGGATATGGCCAGGGAGACCACGAAGGAATTCGCCACTGTGCGGAGCTTGTGGGTTAGAATCACGGCAATGCAGACTAGAGTGTCTCCAAAGACACCTACGAAGATCATGATTGCAACAATGCTGACCCTCTCTAACGGGTCAATGGTCCCGATTCGCGTTCGCATTATTTAATCAGTGAGTTACATTTCCGTTTAATGGCACTGCCATTAAAATGCATACAGTTGTATATTAGGTTAGTGTACGTGGCAACTGAGCGCACTACGCGCGCTAACTGACTCAAATTTTTGTGCCCCCTCCATGCCGTGGCCCACGGTACGCCACTTGGCCTAGAGATGCATTTAGCAAAACTAGAAATATTAAACTAGTGAATAAATCAACACCTCGGCGCTGAACAGTAATATGAAAGAAGCATTCTAAATAAACTATCAATACAAATTGGAAATTCAAATATTTATAGAAATCTTGTATAAAAAGATCTGGTGCAACTGGAGTTGAAAAAGGGGGTATTGGAATTCCAATTGATTAATATCGGAAACGTTAAAAACAATTTCAGGACATATCAAAATTGAATAGATCAGTATCATGATAACGGTAAGTACATGTACAGCGAAAAAGCATGAAAAACACGTGGCGCAATTGGTACATCGCGCAGGGTCGTGACATTTCCTTTATTTCATCTATTTCATTCAAATATATTTAAGCAGGATAACAAGATCAGGACACTGTTTTTTCCATAACTTTATGCTATTAACTCCCCACTATTTTCAACAATACAAAGGACTGTCTTTGTTTCTACCCGTTATGGTCTTAACTCCCCACTATCTTTATAAAGAACTGGGTTTCTGTTACCACCTGTTATGCTACTTTAAACTCCCATATCTTTAACATTACCAAGAACTGGGTTTCTGTTTCTACCAGTTATGCTACCAACTCTCTACAATCTTTAACATTACCAAGAACTGGGTTTCAGTTTCTACCAGTTATTCTACTAACTCCACTATTTTAGCAATGCCGAGAACAGTTGCTGTTTCTACCACTTTTGCTGAAACTCCCCACTATCTTAACCAAGAATTGAGTTTCTGTTTCTACCCGTTATGCTGCTATCTCCCCACTGTTTTTAACTGCATACATTCGTAATTCAGAGTGAGGTTCGTAATTCCGAAGGTTCGTTAGTCCGAGAGCAAAGTGAGGTTCATAATTCATAAGGTTCGTTAATCCGAAAACGAAATGATGTTCGTAATTCCGAAGGTTCGTTAATCCGAAAACGAAATGAGGTTCGTAATTCCGAAGGTTCGTTAGTCTGAAAACAAAGTGAGGTTCGTAATTCCGAAGGTTCGTTAGTCTGAAAACAAAGTGAGGTTCGTAATTCCGAAGGTTCGTTAGTCCGAAAACAAAGTGAGGTTCGTAATTCCGAAGGTTCGTTAGTCCGAAAACAAAGTGAGGTTCGTAATTCCTAAGGTTCGTTAATCCGAAAACGAAATGAGGTTCATAACTCCGAAGGTTCGTTAGTCTGAAAACAAAGTGATGTTCGTAATTCCGAAGGTTCGTTAGTCCAAAAACAAAGTGAGCTTCGTAATTCCTAAGGTTCGTTAATCCGAAAACGAAATGAGGTTCGTAATTCCGAAGGTTCGTTAGTCCGAAAGCAAAATGAGGTTCGTTAATCAGAAAACGAAATGTGGTTCGTAATTCCGGAGGTTCGTAGGTCCGGAAACAAAGTGAGGTTCGTAATTCCTAAGGTTCGTTAATTCGAAAACGAAATGATGTTCGTAATTCCGAAGGTTCGTTAATCCGAAAACGAAATGAGGTTCGTTAGTCTGAAAACAAAGTGAGGTTCGTAATTCCGAAGGTTCGTTAGTCCGTAAGCAAAGTGAGGTTCATAATTCATAAGGTTCGTTAATCCGAAAACGAAATGATGTTCGTAATTCCGAAGGTTCGTTAATCCGAAAACGAAATGAGGTTCGTAATTCCGAAGGTTCGTTAGTCCGAAAATAAAGTGAGGTTCTTAATTCCTAAGGTTCGTTAATCCGAAAACAAAATGAGGTTCGTAATTCCGAAGGTTCGTTAGTCCGAAAACGGAATGAGGTTCGTTAGTCCGAAAATAAAGTGAGGTTCGTAATTCCTAAGGTTCGTTAATCCGAAAACGAAATGATATTCGTAATTCCTTAGGTTCGTTAGTCCGAAAACGAAATGAGGTTCGTAATTCCTAAGGTTCGTTAGTCCGAAAACGAAATGAGGTTCGTAATTCCGAAGGTTCGCTAATCCGAAAACGAAATGATGTTCATAATTCCTTAGGATCGTTAGTCCGAAAACAAAGTGAGGTTCGTAATTCCGAAGGTTCGTAAGTCCAAAAACAAAGTGAGCTTCGTAATTCCTAAGGTTCGTTAATCCGAAAACGAAATGAGGTTCGCAATTCCGAAGGTTCGTTAGTCCGAAAGCAAAGTGAGGTTCGTTAATCCAAAAACGAAATGTGGTTCGTAATTCCGGAGGTTCGTAGGTCCGAAAACAAAGTGAGGTTCGTAATTTCGAAGGTTCGTTAGTCCGAAAACAAAATGAGGTTCGTAATTCCGAAGGTTCGTTAGTCCGAAAACGAAATGATTAACGAACCGTAGTGGTCTCCTGCATTCATTTAAATGTTATTTTCTTTTAATTGAATATTGCTTTTTGTTGATTTTTATATTTCATTGCTTTATTGCTTTGTAAAACATAAATGTATCACCTACATAATATGTTACATATATTATCTTGAATGCAGAAATAAATAAAATCAAATCAAAAGCAAAATCAGAATTAACGAACCCTTTTACTTTTTCGGATTAACAAACATCGAGGTATAGGCAATTTACGTGTTTCGGAATTACGAAGTGTAATCTAGGCCTGTATCCAAGGTAAAAAAATATTGGCAAAGATATTAATGGAATAACAAGTTAATGACAGATAAATATAATACACAATTAGCAAAGCACAAAGTAGCACAACAAACATGCAAACTAGAAGTGCAGAATGAAATAGTATACAAATAGCGAATAGGCATGAGTGCGATGGTACGAGATTTCGCATGAGGTGAAAGAAAGTTGCTCTATTCAACGAGGCGTTAGCCGAGTTGAATAGAGCGTTTCTTTCTTTCACCGAATGCGAAATCTCGCACCATTGCACGAATAAGAATATTCGCTATTTGTGTTGTACAACGCCTCGGTAATTTCTAGCGAAAATATGAAAAACAAGAGTTTTTCCCTGCAGTAATCTATGAAAAGGGAGCAAAAATATCGAAAGCGAAAAGCAAAATCCCACAAGCCGGGCCCACAAGCGCGCATGATCTTGGACAGCATTGCGCATTTAGCCAGCGGGCTGTACGCGCATTGTCACCTTATTCAATGAAATCGCATTGTGACGTCACCTCCTAAAGCCGTGCAATGGTACATTTTGGACGGTACATTTAGGATGGTACGTCTTGTGTGCAACGGTACGAATGTGTGACATTCAGCCTCCCATTTGATCGCGTACAACAAGCTAAGTAGGCGTTGTACAATACACTTTAATAGGTGAGCAACTATATTGATATTGATCATCAAAAAAGATAGGGGGCTAAGGACCAAGGGAAAAGAGAGAAATGAAAGAAATGGAAATACAGAAGGGTGGAATATATTATTTTCTGAATATTATGTCAAAAATTAATTTCAAAAATTTATTTTTTGTAATAGAAATATCGGAATTTTCCCCGATACGCCCTTGCACCCTCCTTTTTAAACCCATTACGCCACTGCTACCTTAAACACGTCAAGTTAAGTGCACAATGGGTTGCTTATCGAATCATTACCGTCACTGAAACATTTGAGCATAGGGCAGCAATATTTCCAACATATCCAGGTGATTGTCTTCTCACACACTCCTGAACTCGGGGTTTGTTTGTTTTCATACAGCAGGGGCATGATGTAATATATTTTTTCTGTTAATTGTAACATAGTGAGTAGGCATAAAAAGCTTGACCCAACTGGTATTCTTTTTTATTGTACAAAGCTTTTTTAATTTACGATTTGAATTTTCATTGATCAAAGATATACTTTAATTAACTATTTATTGCAGAGAAACCATTCTAACAAGCTTTGCTTTCCAGTGGGTTCCCTTTTCAAGAATTCTTTTTATAACTCAATAGATAAATTTGTTAGATGCCTGTACACAGCAAAAACTGTGGTGTTAACCGGTGTACATAGAGGACCACATCCGATATTTTACACCGTTGTTAAATTGGTGGTGTTAGTTTTACACCTATAGGTGTTCTTACAACACCTATGGTTGTTACATTTACACTCTTTGGTGTTATGTTCAATCTCTAGGGTGTTATTTTAACACCTCAGGATTTGGTCCTCTATTAACACCAATTGTTGTCAGTTTTAACACCACAGTTTTTACAGTGTAACTGACAAATAGTATTCATTTTTTTATAATCTAGCCAAATTTGACTAGAATTACTCATTTCAAACTATAAAAAAAGTGGAATTATGAATAGACTTCTGATTTGCACCCATGTGACTGCTTACATCTAATCATTTGAAAAGGATTTGTATTTTAGAGTGTAGCAGGCGAAGATGAAGGAAAGGCAGAAGCAGACCCGGAAAGCAGACAGCCGGGAAGCAACATAGCAATCAATTAGGGATTAAAATACATACTAATTTTATCAAAGACGTGTGAATAAAATGATGTGAGAGAAAATTCTTACCTGTTAGATTATCCCAAGTCAACCGTTATTCCTCTGTTCCCCGGGACGAATCTGAGAAGGAATCCTTTTCGATTTGGAAGAAATCTCGGTTGTGACCGTCAAACCCGTCAAACTGTCTTCATTTCGTAAATTCTTTTGGATCATCGAGTGCGCACGACCCACATGTGTGCGTACACACGAAAGGTTCCTAAATTGTGGAATAATTGGCTCGCACGCGCGAGGATCAGGGTAAGCTTCCGTCGAGGGTCAGGGGCAGTGTTGTAGTGCCTTGATGCTCGGCCTTGGCCTTAAGGCCTACTTTTTAAAAGCCTTGGCCTTGAACATTCAAGCCTTGGCCTTGAGAGGGCCTTGGCCTTGGCCTTGAGGATTTTGAGCCTTGAAATTTCAAGGCATTTTCAAGGCTTTTTCAAGGCATTTTGTATTTTGTACTTTTATTTGCTTTTATAAAAGTAAGTATAAATGTTTTAATTGTTCTGTATATCTAATGAAACAAATGGTCAATACTACCAGTCAGCAGTAGTAGCAGCTGTAGTAGTAATATACTAGCAGAGCCATCAATTGTGATTATCACCATTATCAAGAATTATCATCACATAATTATATAACAAAGAGAAGTGATGAAAATAACATTATTTATTGGTAATATCATGACTAATGATGATAATGACAATATCAATAATAATGATGATAATGATTATGATAAAGATTATAGTGATTTTATGACAGGAATAATTGTAACAGATCCGACTGCAATTTCGACAACAATTTTCAGACTTTAAAAATAGCTAACTCTAAAGAATGATAACAAGGTTGATTTCTATTCCATTAGGATTTTCCTTGTATTATTTTCTTTGACCAACAAGAATGTTTTAAGTCTTAATGATTATCTGAAAAGATTTGGTAAACTTGAACACAATCTTCAATTTTGTCATTTCCAAATAGGATATGTCAATGGCATGATGAGCCAAAATTTTGAGGGGCTAAGCATGGCATCTAGAGCAAAATTTCTGCCCCCAAAAAGTTGAAAGCGATTGAAGCGAGCACAATTTTTCACCCTTATACTATTAGAAAAGCTAATTTTGTGATATATTGAGAAAATGTGTTCAGAAAATGATATCAATTTCCTTTTTTTTAAATTCTTGGTGGTGGAACTTCTTGTCTCGCTCTTTTTTTTCTGGGGGGGGGTCCTGTTATTTATTAAACAGGCGAGAAAGAGGAATGGGAAGAGAGATAGAGGGGAGGGGGCTCGTTTGGCAGAAAATACTGCAAAATCAGTTAATATGTTGATTGGCAGTACATCTAATTGAATTGTTTATATTTTGTTTTGGGTCTAGTGTCTCAGATTGACAAAACAAAATAATAAAGAAAAGCTACTTATTTTTAATCATATGGTTTGACAGTGAATTTCATTTCACTAGTTTCAAGGAAATAAACAAACAAAACTGACAAGATTCCTAAAAATGACTCGTTTTCAGGTCAGCATTTGTGCTCTCTTGCCTGCCCCCTCCCCCCCCCCCGAAAAATTGTCTGTAGGAAAAAAATGCCTGTTTTCCAAAATAAAAAATACCTTTTTTCCCAAATTATATATGTCCTTTTTAAAAAAGAAATACATTTTTTATAGTAAAACATGATACATTTTAGGTTACAAAATCACCAAATTTTTGGATCGCGCTCGGACGCATAAATTATTGTTAAGTAAGGTTCTCTTCCTGTTCCCGTTCACACACACAAAATGCTAAGAATGTCCGTTTTCAGGTTGGAATTATCAAATTTGTAAATTTTGGAGCTCGCATAATTTGATTGGTGAAATAAGTATCCTATTGATGAGTCACTGAATGTAGTCAAGAACAGCTTCCTTTCTGGTCACTAAAAATTTCAGCTCACGCTCAATTCTTTAGTAAGATGCACATCTTTTTCATGATTACAATAACAGCTCAGAATATTTCATTTTCATTTCTTATTACACGAAATGTCCAGAAGTTTGAGCTTGTGATTTGTGCTGGCAACATCTCGCAAGGCTGCCCTTTTAACAGTGATTATCGCAATAATTGACCAAAAATCGAGTTTTACAACTTCAGAATTGATTTGTTTTTTCAAAACCGCTTGCTCGCTATGCTTTCTTGCAGAAAAGTAAAGCCTAAGTCAAAATATCTGTCCTATCAATTAGAAATCACCTAAAAAGGCTTTGCTGAACTGAAATTCTACAAAACACACAACTTCTTCATGCAGTTGTTAATCTCATTTGAAAATATCTGTTTGCACTAAATGCTATTTTTTAGCTTTGACCCCTCCCCCAAACAAAAATATGTTCTGCCTCCCCTGTCTCAGGGAGTAGAGAAAGACATATGTTGAGATTGGTCATGCCAGGATCAGATCACCTTGGTAATAATAATCAATGCAATGTAAATCGCCTAGAAAAATAATGTATTAAATGAACAAAGGTAACTATATCATTATTTTAATAAAATATGTCTAAATCTATCATGAAATTATTTTCATTTATGTACAAGGGTCAAAATTTTCCCTCGCTCACACCTTTTATACACTTTGTCTTGTGCGTCATGTCTGCCGCCTAAGAATTGTTGTCTCATTGTTACATATATTGAAAGTTTGAAAATGCCTTGGCCTTGGCCTTAGCCTTGGGTTTCCATGCCTTGGCCTCAGCCTTGGTTATTGAAGCCTTGGCCTTGGGTATTAAAGCCTTGGCCTTGGCCTTGGAGGTTTGAACCTTGACTACAACACTGGTCAGGGGCATATTCTATTGTTTAGAAAAATAAAGTTACAATAGAGAAAAAGTTGAAAATGATAGAAAGATTAGGAGAAACGTGGACATTGTGTATTTGTGGAAATTTTGTTGAAATTTTGTGTATTGTATATATTTATATGTCCACAGGCGTGATGTCCTTCTATAGGGACCTAGGGCTTCCTCTGTACACATAAGTTGTATATATTTATATTATTTATGAAAATTGATTTCATATGACTTTTTGTTAACAAAAATGAAGACATTTTATAAAATGGAGGAAAATAAATGTTTATTTGCAATGAAAATGAAATGAAATGATAGAATCATTACAGTAAGTGTTCTGCACGCGTTCATAAGGAGGATATTGCCTACGAAGAGTTTGAATGTAATCCAGGGGCGGTCGGTGCGGGCGCACCACGTATAATTTTGACAAAATGAAAGGGGAGAGGGGTGTTCCATTTCATTTTTAGACAGAACGACCTTTATTTGTCATTGATGACCCCCCCCCCCCTCTTTTTTTTTTTTTTAGCTTGTGAAGTTTTTTGGGGAAAATGCATCCCCTTTAGAAAAATCTTTGATCAACTCCTGTTAATAGATATATGCTAAATTATTCTTCTGTATCAAGAAAGTATCAACATTCTCATTTATGTTTCGGGCATGCGCTCAATTAACTAGTGCATTGACCCGAACGAGGCAAAGGTTTGTTTACATTCTTCCATTCATGTACCTTTCATTCGTGTGCCGTAATCTTCATAATAATATTTGGTATGCCCGCCACTGCATCGGCATCGCCAAGACTTCCATACACCGCGCCGCGCCGTGGCGCCGCGGTGTGAATGTACTGTACACGGTGTGTTATCATGTTCTCGGCGCCCCCCCCCCCCTACATACACACACTCACCCTCATATGCTCTCTCTCTCTCTCCCTCTCTCTCTCTCTCATCCTCTTTTTCTTCTCCCTACTCGGTCACACACGCCCTGGCAGACGCCCATATTCCCTCACTTATATACTCCATAATCATACCGGCCCCGTTGTATTTTTTTTTGGGGGGGGACTTTCGCAGAACAATTGTTCGTATATGTGGAGGTGCCGTGGCCGAGTGGTCTAAGGCGCCTGGTTATACATGGAAAGTCCGGAGTTCGATCCCCGGCCGCGGCTCCTATGCCCGTGAGCAAGGCATTTAATCTACAATGCTCTTTTATCCTGCTTTCAAATAAATGGAAATGCTATTTGCATTATTGGTAACTAGGTGTGCACTTGTTTAAAAAACAAGTATATGTGTTTGTTTTTACAAGCTAATAAGAAACGTTGTCCGCTATGTATTATTAATTTTCAGTGTTACCTGGGGGTTTTCTCAGAGTTTAGAGTCGCACTTAAATGACCTGCTGTGTGCCGAGTAAAAGGCATGACCGCATTGGTCAAATCATAAGAGGACGCGCGTTACAGCGTATAATGATAAAACAATAGGATTGCCCGTTCAATATAATCACGTGCGCGTCAGCATTGAGCATGACTTTAAAGGGATTGTCCGGGCTGAAAGTATGTATAGCTAAATAAAAAGGGTAGAATTCACGGAGCAAAATGCCAACAATTTTATCAAAATCAGATAGCAAATAACAAAGTTATTGAATTTAAAAGTTTTGCAATATTTTGTGAAAACAGTCGTCATGAATATTCATTAGGTGGGCGTATGATGTCACATCTCCACTTGTTCTTTTGTATTGTATTATAAGAAATTAGGTTAATTCAAATTTTTTTCCTCCAAGAACTAGAAAAATTGGACTGACAACTGATTTAGTGCATTAGATATTTATTACTGCAACTTATTTCATTATAAGGGAGACATATTATTCACACAAGTATGAAATAATAAAAAAAAATATCATTTTATGTAATAACATAAGAAAACGGAAAGTGGAGATGTGACATCATCAGCCCACCTAATGAATATTCATGACGACTGTTTTCACAGAATATTGCAAAACCTTAAACTTCAATAACTTCATTATTTGATTTTGATGAAATTTTCGGCATTTTGCTCAGTGAATTCTACTCTATGTATTCAGATATAAATATTTTCAGCCCGGACTATCCCTTTAAGTCATACTTAACTCTTTTTCACAAATCAAACAAAATTAAACATGACTTCACAAACGAGAGTAGTATGGCAAGCCATCTGTGTGTTTCTTTCCAATGTGCTCACCTCGATTACCTTTCCCACTTTCAAAACATATTTTAAGAAGAAAAAAAAACATTATTTGAAATACGACTATATCTAATGTTTCCACAAAAAAAAAATAAAATTTCACACGACTTTTGGCACTCCAGATTTATCCACGGGTTCAAAAAAAAACATGTACTGCTTAATTGATTGATTCATATTCAAATTTATTGACTCTCACAAGGTACAATATTACACATCAAACAGGTCATACTTCTATTTACAAGTTATACTGTATTTCTGAAAACTCCCACATATATATTTTTTTCTTTTAATATAGATAGAATAGACCATGATTTGCAAGTATGGCTACTCTTCTATATACTGGTAGGCGACAAATAAATAATAATGATAATATAGGGTATTTATATTGCGCAAATATCCACCTTCTTAGGTTCTCAAGGCGCTCCTATATTACCCGGCTATAAAGCTAGGCGTTCATAGCGCACACAGCTTTAAGGAATTACTTCCTACCGGTACCCATTTACCTCACCTTGGTTGAGTGCAGCACACTGTGAATCAGTTTCTTGCTGAAGGAAATTACGCCATGGCTGGGATTCGAACCCACGATCCTCTGTTAAGGCTTAGCATCATCACCTACATGACCTATTCTTTACAATAAACTGGCTTCCATCGGATCAGTGACCAATAATGATTTTACATGGGCACCTAATGCTGCAGTCACATACGGTGGTCGGACGGCGAGTCGAAAACAGCCGTTTTATTCATTTTTATTCAAACCACCTATATGTAGCTGGTACACAAAAATGTTAAAACGGCTGTTTTCGACTCGCTGTACGGCTGTGATGTGAAAGGGGGAATGTGACTGCGCCGTTACGGAGTGTTGCGTTACGCAAAATTGTTAAGCACATAGGCCCTTATTCTGAAGTCGGGTTTAACTTAAACTCGGGTTTAAGGTTGTGGTTTAGGTATGGCAAGCCACAAGTATCAAGATTCTTATGGAGTCGTATGTTTCTTATGTTTACTGTGCTCTTTCCCGATACATCGATGGTGAATACAATCGTATAATATATTTATACTTCCTAGACAATTATGAATGATTTGAGAGCCAAATGAGCTGAAGTATGATATGTCTGCTGTTAGTGATGTATGTAACAATTGGCTATCCATACTTAAACCACAACTTTTAATCCTGAGTTTAAGTTAAACCTGCTATCAGAATACGGGCCATAATGTGTACCAGCTTATCCTATTAAACACATAAGCATAAAATGTGATTAAACGCGATCTTCTTTCCTTGTAGCTCTATTTTCTTTTGTAAAAGCGTGAAAGATCGATATTGAAGATATGAGTGTTTGTGTGTGGTGAGTATTTGTAGGTATGCAATTGTGTTTAATGGCACATTAAGAGGTTAATTCTTAAAAGAAATATGTGCAATACTCTAAGGAAATATGATTTAATATCTATAGTATATCTGCTAATAATATTTTATCACATTTCGCCACGAGCAAAAAAAAGCAAAATTTCTAATGATGTCACTATCTTTAGCAATTGATCCAGCGGCTATTTGCGACTGCTCTGATTGTGTACAAAATATATTTTATTACCATAATGGTCACAAATGGTCGCATGGCAAATTTTCGGAGTATTTCTGTGCCTGATTTCAATATCGAACAATAAATCGTTAATTTTTATTTTCAGTTTTAAGAAATTCGGAAAAGGCATGCTTCATTTTTTTTTATTTAATAAGAGTAATAGTTGTTCTTGGGGTGTTTCGTAAAGGTGTTACAACTGAATTCAAGGGACCGCTTTCTCTGGTTCAAACAGTATTTAGGGGGCACTTTGATTATACACTTGCAAAAACCCCGGCGTTGATTTAACACACTATAGAGAAGTATTGAAACAACATCAGTTTGGAATCAAACCGATGCTGTTTTAATACTAATTGCTGTTGTATAAACATCTATCTGGTATTAGACCAAAACGAAACTGGTGATGTTTAAAATTTTCCGGTGTGGACATATATAGATTCGGAGCTGGTATTAAATCAACACCAGAGTTTTTGCAGTGTATACCTGGCTTTCGTACAGTCAGGTGGAACAGATTTATGAAACCATGCATAAAAATAGAAAATGTACACCTTTCTCAACAAAATAGCTTTATAAAAAATAAATCTGGTATTTTGCGGTGATAGCATCATATCCAGTTGTCTATTCATCTTGTGGCAGCCAAGATAGTATTAATTTAATTTTGCTTAAATACATGTTTTTTATGACTCATATAGTAACCAGCTTCAAGAAGTGTTTTAAGTGCTGTAAACCTAAAACCGCGTTTTTAAAGACGCTTAGTTTACAACATAATCATTTTCAAGCGATTTTCGGTTTTCCTAACTTACGTCTTTCAAAATGCAAAATAATCATGAAGCGTTAAAAATCAACATTTCGAAGCTGTGCAGAACCGGCGTTAAATGACATTGCTTAAACGCTATCTCAATCATTATTCTAAATGTAATAGCGGTCGACTACTAGTTCTGACATTACATGCATTACGCGCACTTTACGTTGAACTCTTTTCATTTGTCAAATTGCGCAGTGTACTAATGTTTTGTCCTTCTCAAAATGTGGGAAATCAGCGTAGAAAAACCACACTACTTGAAAGCTCTCCCATAGTAACCATGTTTAGGCGTTTTATCATGGTTCTTATAATGAAAGAGAGATGTAAGAAACTACTGAAAGTACCCTAAACTTCAATTCCAAAGAAGCCTAAAATTTGGTTAAATACGATACATTTATGAACGTAGCATTGAAATTAGCACAATTCATATTATTGAATAGTAGATGTTGAAAAGATTGCTATGGATACTGACGATAGGCTGGTTATTCCGGCTTATCTTCAAACCTTTTCACATTTGTCTGGCTGGTTGGTTGACGTCGATGAGCATTTCTGGAAAGAAATAAAAAACACGGCAATATTATGAAAAAAATCTTGGCACTTTTAGTTATATTTTGTTAGAATTTTTTCTTAGTGCGAAATAAAAATAATTTTTAATATTGTCATGAGGCCCTATTATTATAATTATTGATGATCATTTTTCATAATATCGCCATTATTGCTAGTATCATTATGATAAATATCGTAATACCTAACATGTATTATATTCTCATCAATATAAATTATATCATCGTTACTTATTAGTAGTATAATAATTATCATTATCTTTATCGTTATCTGCACCATGCAGAAATCATTATATATTTTTACCATAATTGAAATCGTCCATGGTGTTTTAATGACAATTACGATTGAAATTACTTCGAGTCAGTAATGCCACTATTATTAGAATATTGATATAAAAAACATTAAAATGTGTTGGTTAAAAATCAGATCAATGTTGCATGCAATATTGTTTTAACCAACTATTAGGTTCGATATTTGAACCACCTTATAGGTTCGTTAAACAATTAGAGTATTTATTTTTTCATAGAATACTACTTGTAAATGGGTACTTACTATTAATGGTGTCTACAAGATCCCCTGTCTGGTCCGTTCTTGAAGCTTCAGCACTTCTCTTCCCGAACAGCCCAATCCCAAACGGTTGTGGACGAGATGCCTTGCCGCCCCATCTCCTCCGGCTCTCTCGATTCCTCTGCCTGAATGGCTCAAGAACCAGAGAATCAGCATCTCCACCCCTCTTCGGCATGTCAAGTTGGTGATCCTCACCTTCTCTTGCAGTAACACGAGACCCGACCTGAGACAGGGTGTCCGGAACTCGCCTCAGCTTCCAACCTTCTTCCTCTGCAGTTGGGGTCCTCTCCATGTCCTCTTCGTCCACTCCTTGAGGGGGTGCCAGGTTTCTCGGCCCATCGGATGACAGGGGAATCGCGTAACCCGTTGATACCGGCTTCCCGCGGTTGCCATTCTCATTGTCCAGCTCGTCAATTACCTCGGGGCTCTTCTTTGCCGGGCGGATGGCGCTTTCGAAGCGAAGTTCGTCGATGATCCTGCTCAGTCGGCGGAGTCCTCGGAGTTTGTCGTTGAACGAAGCTCTCTTTTCGTCCACCTGCCCGCCGTTGGTGGCATAGAAATCGGGTTGTTGGTCTGCGGTGATTGCATCGTCGTGATGCCACTTGTTGACATCGTCGTAGCCATTGGCCATCTGCGAGTGAACCGTACCAACGAAAAGAGCAATCCATGTCCCAGTCATGATCACACTGAATATCACACTGCACTGACAGCACGCCATCGTTGACGAATATCAAAGTCTATTCGAAAGGCGGATGATTCTTTCTTGGTAAATTAACGATATTCGTTTACCAACTTGAAGATCTGTTTTGAGTTCAACGTCTTTCGGAATAGGTCTCGAAAATTCAATGGGAGCTATCACAAAAATGATGTCAGCACTATCAATTTACTGCGTCACAATTTTCTGTCCGAGTAACCAATTTTCCTGTAATTACTAACTCCAGCTTGGACTAGCACGTTGTTCTTTTTGTTCTATTCTGATGAAAAACAAAGGTAAAATTTAATCGAAATCTTCACCTGACGTTGCTTGAACTGCTGATCTCTGCAATTTAAAGCCAATGCCGTCTTCTGAAATGGCTGTTGGCTCTTGTTCTTAGGTCTGCCCGTTGACTTCTGCTGTCACCAATATGATACCAAAATCTGTTGGGTGAACCCTATATATACACTCGGAAAGCTAAACCTCACAGCTGACCACCGCTGCACGAGGCAGTGGTATCGCACTTCCCTGATTGGCCAAAGTTCTCCTACCAATCAACGCATCAATAAACATGCATCTCACTCGCATCATGTAGATCCTGACATGATATCGGGCATGATGCAGTCAGATGGAGAGATAACATCATATGATATAACTTTATCGGGAGATCAGAAAATAATGAAAGTTCAATAATTGGAGCTTACAATCTTATTCTGTTATCCGTAGTTGGATAAATGATCAAGGACGACAATAGTACTGGGATAGTGACGGATAAAATGTTTATATATATATATATATATATATATATATATATATAGTTTACTTATTTTGATAAACAGAACATGATTTTTTTAGACAGTGGTGATAAATGAGGAAGTTGGCATAATATTTGTATATCTGTTTTTTCTAATGTTTTTCAGTATAAACCAAGAATGCTTTACTCTTTTACAAGTGATCGAATCTTAATATTACAAAGCTCGTATCAATGATTATTTTCGGTTTTCATTATCAAACCCTTTCTTTGTTGATAATTACAGTACAGGGGAATCCTTCCACAATTTAAGAGAGACCGATAGCCACACAATAAATATGTAAAACACTGAATGTCATAGTAGAGGTTTCTCTGACCACCACACTTTAAAGGGGAAGTTCACCCTGACGAAAACTTTATTGTAAAAATAGTAGACAAATAAAAATATATTGGTAAAGGATTGAGGGAAATCCATTTAGAAATTCAAGAAGTTATTGGAATTGTGATTTTTTTATTTTTGATTTCATATGTGAGCAGCTTTCCATGTATTATAAATTCAGAAAAAAAAATGTTATTTTTTTAGAAAAATGAAAAATGGTTCTTATTGTATCTTCTGTATATCAACAAACGTATTATCTTACACCCGCTGCTGAAAGAACATTTTTTTTTTGTTATTTAACCATTAAAAAGTTGATATTGCTGCATTTTTACATATGGGGCATCTGCTCGTTTATGACGTCATAAATAAATATGAATATATATATACATATATATATATATAAAATTACTCTCTTAATCTTTAAAGAATGTTGCTAAAATCTTCACCAATATTTTGTATTATTTTGTGCCATTTTTACAACAAACATTTCTTCAACTTTCAAGACAAAATGATATACATTTAATATTTAGCAACGACACACTGGGTGCACGTTGAAATGTGACCTTTCTGAATTAGAGGGTGCAAATTTGCATCTTACATATTCAGGTTTCTCTTTAGACCACGGACGTCCCGTTTCATAAACAAATACAGCTATTTAAATTTTGTCAGTATGGCAACTGCAATACACTCTAAAAAGAAAATCAGTCAAAATGACTACTTAATCGTATCAGCTGGATGCAACTGTAATTCTAGTCAAATTTGACTATTTTTAGTCTTATTTTTACCAACAAAATTAACAGAATTATTCCTAACAAGAATCTCCGTCAGAAATGTGACAAGATATATCAGTTGCACCCAGCTGACTACTGATCTGTATTCAATTTGACTGATTTGTTTTAAGAGTGTTGTAGCTGTGTTCAGTAGCTATTCTAAATATAGGATTTTAATGGTAGCAAAATTGCGAAAGTTGTAGGTTTAACATAGTTTCCCTTTCGAACTATGCTGTTATGTTTCCTTTCTTTATAATTATATTTCTTGCACACTGAATGCTTTGGTGGTGGATGATTATGAACAGTAAAACCCCCATTCCACAGAGAACAAGACCGCTGAAAGACCTTTGAAAGACCATGAATTCTGGTAGATCTTTCACAAGTTTCTCAATGAATCTACAATGGTCTTTGAGGTCTTACACGAGTCCTGATCAATCTTTCAGTGGTCTTCGTGACCGTCATGGGCTCCAAGACTTTTTGACACGGTTCAAAACAGTCTTAAAACGGTCTTTCAGTGGTCTTTCAGCAGTCTTTCGGCGGTCGCTCGATGAACTTTCAAAGGTCTTCATAGTTTTTGCGGAGATCACTGTAAGATTCATTAGAGATCATTTTAAGGTCATTCAAAGATCACTGAAAGACCAGGCAAAGTCCATGGAAAGTATTCTGAAAGATCACTTGATGCATAAAAGATCTCTGAAAGACCCTTGAAAGATCTCTATAGGACTAGTCTAAGACCAGTAAGACAAGAAATATCCATCAGTCTTTCAGAGTTCTTGGAGGGGACTTTTTGAGCCATTCCACAGACATGACATATTTCAGTGAACTTGAAGACCGCTGTAAGACTTCACCAATTTTAAGTCTTTCAGTGGTCTTTTAATGATCTCCGTTCTGTGGAATGGGGTCCTAAGCATTGTTCTTGGGGTATGCGACAACCTTGTTCTGCCTTTATGCTCGGCCTTCGCATTATGCCTACTTGTTTTTTTTATTGTTTGTTTTTTCTATAAAAAAAATCAATACTATTGTCTTTAACTTTTGTGCTGTGGCTGCAAGTATGCCTTGGCGTCAAAGTTTGAGGTTATGAAGCGTTGAAAAACACAAATGCATTCCCAAAGCATATTTAGCGCATGTATAGGTTTGCATTCATTTTCAATATTTGGCTCGAAATTACCTTTTCAAGTCTATTAAAAGTTGATTACAACATATATAGATAAGTTATTGAATATCAGTTTCAGTATTTGTAGTAATATTTATTCATATCACCTGGTAAAAAATAAGAATTATTATTATTATTATTATTATTGTAATTGTTATTATTATCGTTTTGATTATTGCTGTTATCATTATTAGTAATAATAATAACAACAACATTAGTAACAACAATAATAGAAACGAGAATTATAACAATAATGATAATAATAATTCTTTCATTTTTCTAGGTGATATGAATAGAATGCGAAGATATAAATATGAAATTATGAAATATAGCAGTATAAAGGTATAATTTCCGGGTGACGAATTTTAGATTTGCCCGCCTCCCCCTAATTTGACCTCTATTAATATGATTTAGATTTAGCCAGTCAATGAAATACATAAACTCTACCCTCTTCTATCTGCCAACCCCCCCCCCCCCCTTCCTCTCTTGTCTTTATAATCTCTCAATTTGCTGTCACCCCTGCTATCATATTATGACGTCACACTAACTATTACAACATGTGAGTGCCCATTCACGTGGAATAAGCGCGCCAACATTGAGAAGAGGCGCGAAACGCGACTTTCCCATTGGGAGATCAAAAATTCAATTTGAAAGCGATCGTATGAATACGTTCTCTATATCATTTTGGATAATCTACCCCAACACTCAGATTCGACGACAGATAGAAGTATTTTTTTTCCTGTTATGAACTCTTCCATATCAACCGGTGCGTCCTCATTCTATGTCGTATCGAAAAAAATCATGTTGGTTCTTTTAGCGGATTGTTGCCAGGGAGGGGGGACCCAAGCGGCGTCGAAGGAAAATATGAAAAGGGGGTATTTCTTTATGAAAATTGAGAGTAAAATCCTTTTTTTTGGGGGGGTGTCATCGCTTGTCTTAAAAATGGCATAGAAATACCATCATATGTTGAACTCCTTGCTTAATAGAGGTTGGATGATAATTCAGATATAGACTCATTGTATTTCATTTGGCTAATTTACTGATTTCAAGAAAAGGAATACTTTCACAAAATAATCTGAAAATCAAGGGTTTTTTTTAGTATTAGTACGTGGTTTTATTATTTCCATTACTTGAATAAATCATTCTGAGTTGCGGCCTCAGTATAATCTCCCGCATTGTGGCCGGAGTTTTAAGGGGTTTCACGTTACATTTTTTCTGGTGTCAGCGGTGGGATAGTTTTATTATTATTATCATTATTATTATTTCATTATCATTATTATTATTACTATTACCATCATCATTATTGTTTTTATTACAAAATTATATCATATTTCTTTTTCTTTTTTTCTTGTTCGTGTAAATTGTTTTTGGGGGGCAAGAGCACCCCAAAGCCTCCCCCACCCACCTGTACGCCACTGAATCCAGCCCCCCCTGCCATTTACAGAGGACCACCAAACGTTTTAGCGCCTCATTTCATAAGCAATTTACGTTCTTAAGGGTATGGTTTTAGATTTTGGGGCCACACACCTATCCTTCTCCAAGTACCCCCATCCCTTTTGCATATTAAGCTTTGAAAGATGGGTCCAAGTTACTTACTTATGTAAAAAAAAATAATAAAATAAAAAAGTTTAATAGACGTCAGATAAAATCACTGATAACAACCTAGCAGAGGTGCCTTGATGAAAAATCTTGATTACTTTGAACAAATTACATATCTGTGTGTACATCCCGAGGGTGGGGGGAGCACTTACATTGACGAGTGGATACCATGCGCGACCCCAAAAAACACGTAAAAAGGATGTCTTTTTCAAGATAGGGCACGTTACGTACGTAACGTGATAAGGGTGTCAAAAACACAAAAATAATGAAAAAAGAGTATCTATTTTGTTAGGAATGCTACGTTTAAGGTCAAATTTGCGGGATGATGAAACAAAATTTAGATGTTTCATAAAGGATGTCCTTTTTGCCCCATAACTACGTGTTAAGAGTCGATTTGCGCGAGGTGTGGCAGGTGGGGCCGTACTAAACCAAATGACAAGGGGGATCCACACTTTACAAGCTTTGCTTTTTAGTGGATCCCCCTCATTTCCATTTATGCTCTATATTATACTGTTTTTTCCTGTTTACGAAGTAAGAATGCCCTTCTGTAAAATTGTACTTGATTTGTATTGCTTTATATTACTTTGTATTATGTTTTGAATGGAAATGAAATAAAAAGAATTGATGTGTAAAGGTAAAATCGACGACCTATGGACCCGTGACATAACTCGCTGTACTTGTTTAGGGGTTCATTTCAGGGAATACTTGCCAAGGGTATCGTTTTGTTTCCAGTATTGTTAAGGGTAGGGTTTCACACACCAATACTTGTTAAGGGGTGCATTTTCATAATATGCATGGAAAATACGTGTTTAGGGTGCTTTTCGAGACCCCATGGTCGCGCATGGTATCCACTCGTCAATGGAAGTGGCCCCGCCTCCGGGTTGTACATAAATTACAGAAAGGGAAAAAAGAGTAAACATCGCTAGGAGGCTGTTTACAAGCAAGTGCACATGATCATATACTGTATATATATATATATATGAAGAGCTCACTTGCAAAAGGGGTTACGTCCATTTTTCATCAAATTTGATTGTTTGGTCCCAATGTATAGATTTTTAGTAGCTCTATAAGATGATACCAAAAAAAGTTGAAATTCCCATTAAAAAGGGATCCAAAATGGCAAAGAGAAATCACTTTTTTAAAAGGGGTTAGGTCCATTTCATTTTAGTTGCAAAAGGGGTTAGGTTCACACAGAATATTTTTTTAAAGAATATTCAAAAAAATATGATGACAGGTGGATTTCTTTTATACCCAATTTTATGTCCTCATGGTAGGGTATCACGAACATTTAGTTTCGCAAAATAATATTGCAATATGGGAAAATCATTTTTTTTTTTTTTGGAGTGGACCAAACCCCTTTTGCAAACAAACTATTCTGAAGAGGTCATTTGTCAAAAGAGGTTAGGTCCATTGTTCATAACTTTTTATTATTTTCTGTCTCAAATCTCTTAAATTTCTAGTCGTTCTGATGAAAACAACGAAAATTTGAAATTCACATGAAAGCGTGACAAAAGTGGCAAAAAATATCACCTTTTTAATCAAAATAGATTGGATTCATTCAAGTTTAGTAGCAAAAGGGGTTAGGTCCATGATGATAATTTTTAAAAGAAGATATAGACAAAAATTGAAGACAGGTAGATTTCTTATATACCCAATTTTATGTTCACCTGATAGGGTAGTGCATCACGACAATTTAGTTTCTCATGAGAGTATTGCACTAAGTGAGAATAAAAAACATGTTTTTTCTCGGAATGGTAAGAAGTGGACCTAGTCCCTTTTGCAACTAAACTCTTCATATGCGATGCATAAAAAGTAAAAGTAGTTCTTACTCTCGATTGTTTTTTTTTAAGCAGAAGAGATAGGTTTGAATACCAAAATGTGGCGTGCTCTTGCTTTAGTAAGAAATTTACCCACAAGGTGAGGTGATAAATGTTAGTTAGGATTAGTGCCTTGATTGTCAAAAAAGTGATAGCTCTAGCTAAAGGCTTAGGTGATAATAGTTCAGTTTTGTATCCTCAGGCAAAAAGCGCTATATAGATCAAGCTATTATTAGTAGTAATATCAAATACAATATTATATCATTTCGCTGGTGAGAATAACCCCTTATAACAAATCTTTATCAAAATCATGATATCTTTGAAAAAAAAGCATATTTTAAATTCCTTTAGAAAAGATTATATTGCTAGAAAACTAAGAAGGAAATGAAAATGAAAGGGGGCCATGGGTCATACTTGTCAAAGTACACGATGCTAGTACCATCTATACACTAAATTTATATTTAAGTGTACTTGTAGGTGGGAGGATAGTTTTCACTTTCCAGTTAGTATAGACGAGAAGATGCCTTCCTTTTTTTTCTCTCTCTCACTCTGTATAAGTCAATTATCAACAATTGGACGGGGGTGGCCCTCTCTACCCCCCTCCCTCCTTCCTCCCCTCTTCCGGCACCCTTGCCAGCCAAGTTTCCAGCAACAACCGCTAGAATGCTATTTTTCTGGTTTTGCATTCCTCATGGTAGAAAAAGGAAAATATTCGTCCAACGAAAAAAAAAAACATGTATACAAGATACGATAAGTGCATGGAGGCTCCGCTGTTGCTGGTCTGATAGAGTGGTCTACTGACAAACCATTGGTCGATGTGTGTGTGTGTGTATTTGAGTTTGTCAGAAGTGTATCAATCAGATATGATTATTTACGTCTGGGACCGACCTTTAACGTCACCATCCGAAAGACGTGACCAGGGCTCGAACTTCTGCATCAATTTGTAACTTCCCCACAGCTTGGATTACTACAGGCGCACGCCACAACGTCCAGTCGATTTTGGGTAGGTTTAGTCGGCGTGAGAGGGCGGTGTTGAATAGTTCTCAGGATAAAACATTGATTACTATAAAACATTCGATAATGTTATAGTGATGTAGTTATGTTCTAGAACTTGTAGTTTTGTTATGTCTGCAACAGGCTTCTCCCGCTTGAATAAAGGAATCATAATCATTTTCGTTTTACAATGCTGTGAATCATACCAGGCTTTGCCAGCGAAAACAAATGAGGATCAAGATTTGTTTTCTTAAATTAAAAAAATAACAATTTCGAATCAACATAACAAACAAACAGCCCACTATTTGTTTGTTTCTTTGATATTGTTGTTGATATTTGGGGTATATAATTATGATATGAAGTGCCCCCCCCCTGAAAAAAAATGGCAGAGCAAAAAAAAGGAAAAAAGGGAGAAGAAAAGAAAAAAGGAAAAGAAGAAGAAAGACAGAAGAAAAAAGAAGAGGAAATGTGAGGGGTAGACTTGCCCCCCAAAAAATTCATGTTACTATATGAAATTTTTGCTTGCGCTTCGTGCCAGAATTGCCAATTCGATGAGATTCATATCTTGCTCAATAGGCTGATATGGAGCAAGTTTTGAAGTCAATATACAAAACATATTTTAGCTCGGACATCGAGCTTTCATTATTTTTTTTTCATTTACAAATGTAAGTGCTCTGTAAAATGTCCGTTTTGTGGTCTATATATCAGAATGTTTAAGCTCACGCTGCGTGGTCACATTGTTTGATTTGCCAAGTTCCTATTGTCTACGTGTATTCCATGATGTTCCATTAAACAAATGTATTCAGAATTCCCAGATTCTAGGTCTAAATCTAAAGCATGCGCGATAGCCTGCATGTTCTTTATTCTAAATGTACTTAAATTATCCGGTTTCAAATTAGAATATCAATAATTGTCTGCTCACGCTTCACTATCGCATTATTAATGATACCCAATTAACTATATCCTATTTATGATTTACAAAATATGAATAGAGTGTCCCGCTTTTAGGTCTAAAATCTCAATTTTCTTCCTCTCGCGCTTCGCGCTCGCATCAATTGTTTAGTTACATACCTATCCCAATTGTTAATACAAAATGTGCTTAGAATGACCATTTTTTGGTCGGAATGTCAACAAAAATTTGCTCGCGCTTCGCGCTCGCATTATTGAAATATATACCGTCGTCGTGGGTAACTATAAGCAGTCCTTAACAGGTCCCTTTTCGATAATGCTAGAACAGTTATTAAAAATTTCTACTCGCGCTTGGCGTTCGCAGCAACCATCTAGTTACATACGATTCTTATTCAGGATCACACATAACATTGCCAAGCACATTAACTTTTCAGAACAAAATCCCAGCCATGGCGTTATTTCCTTCGGCAAGAAATTTATCCACATTGTCCTGCACTCGACCAAGGTGAGGTAAATGGATACCCTTTTAAGATTTATTCCTTGAATGCTTTAGCGCCTATATGACCGCTCAGCTACAGCCAAAGTAATAATATACCAAGTATATTTCAGCGCTAGCTTGAGCACATACTCAATGTGGATTTGGCGCTTTAGAAATACTCTATATTGTCTTATCTCCACCTACTAGGTTAAAATAATTTCGGGCCCCATCCCCTATTGGCGAAAGTCGGATCCGCCCTTGTGACACATACACACGCACCGGAAAAAATGGTACCCCCTTGAATTTTTTTTTTGTTTTAAATCATATTTATTTCTTCCTCATATCACATGTAAAACAAAAAAAAATATATATATATATAACATGACATTAAAACTTAATTGTTTCAAGTTAACACATTAACATTTTAACATGGTGAGAAAAGGAATATATATGAATTTCAAATGTAAACTTAAAATTAATCTGCTCAAATTTTTTTAACAACTTATAATCACGAAGGGATAAATACAGAACAGAATCCGGGTACAACAGCAAAAATCTAAATTACGGAAATAAACTTATAATCTGTATATAAAACTCAAAATTCTCCATACTCTTCAATCAAACTGATTAATGAGGAAGTTATATTAATAAAAAAACATACACACAACTTAAAACCAGACCCTTAGCTACACTTAACCCCCCTACCCCCATAAACTACAAATAAAGAATAATAATAATGGTAATAAAAAAAAGAAAAAAAAAAAAAAAAAAAAAAAAAAAAAAAAAAATGAATTGATTGATACCAATTGATATCCAGTGTTGATCGATTGCAAACGATTCGCTACTTCAGTCTCACATATTTTATTTCCGTGTAGATGGTAACATCTAATCCACAAGAGGGCGCCATACAAGTAGAATAATATATTCATGGACCGGTTGGTCAATATATTTATGGAAGGTGGACCGGTTGGGAAAATACATTGACTTCGATCATACACTCTAAAAAAATGAAGTGCTAATTCAGCTCTTAAAGAACGTGTATAGTGACTGCACTTCGGAGTGCTGATTTTTCTCGTTCAAATTTGAACTAGACAAATCAGCACTCCGAAGTGCAGTCACTATACACGCTCTTTAAGAGCTGAATTAGCACTTCATTTTTAGAGTGTAATATCACTCGACGCGCTATGGATCAATCGCGCTTGGCTATCTGTCTTGGCTATCTAATAGTTTACATTATTGTTGTGAATATGTATACTTGGGGGGGGGGCAAAAAGAAGTATGATTGTGGGCGAAAAGGGTGGGTGGAAATGTGTGCGTACGTTTGTTGGTGTACGTGGGTGCGCGTGCATGGGTGTGTTTGTAGGGCAGGGTGTGGGTTTGTGTGTGTATCTCATGTGAAAGGTTAAACAATAAATTGCTGAATTATATATTTCTGTTTTAATTCTTTGCAGTCATTTTAATGCAGGAACTTGCACTACCTAAGCCAGCCAATATTATTTTGTAAAATTTGATTTCGCTTTTCCGTCGCTTCCTGCATCTGCGGTAATAACACAATTTAGAAAATAAAAGTATCCAGATTTGCTACCAGGGTATCAGGCATGCGGAAGTCAGCTATATAAACATATCGTCTTTCTAGGCAGACAAGAAACAAAATGTATCGATATCAATCATATATTGATATTCGTATTCATCATTCTGAGGAACATAAAAAGATGACTTTTTTCAATCAGAGGCAAAAAAGGAGTTAACTTCATTTTATTCTAGTCTAGCCCCCCCCCCCCCCCCCCCCCACACACACACACAATTCAAAAGCAGTCTGCGGCTCTGGCAGTGGCGTACCTAGGATTTTCCACAGGGGGGGGCAAAAACGTCCGCCAAAAAAATTTGACAAGCAAAAAAAAGGTCTTCAAGCTCGTCAGGGGGGGCAGGAATGTGTCCTTTGCATCGGTTGTGGCTCGTCAGGGGGCCAGACTGCCCCCCCCCCCGTAGGTACGCTAGTGGGCCTTGGGAAGAGAGAGGAGAAGGGGGCAAGCAATAAAAGTGGGTTCAACAAAAGAATAACAAGATATAAGAGTATAAGGAGGAACAAGGGAGTGTATATGTGGAGGGACTATTCATGTTTCATTATTTTACTTAATTTCTTTCACTATTCCAATAAGCCAGTGCGTAGTTCCTTTCTGCGCATGATCAGAAGAAGGTCATTTGTACTAAAGTGACATGGTGCTTTAAAATCTAATGAGATAAGCAACAACTTTGATGTCTTGAATATTCATATATTCTTTTGAATCGTCGTTTTCATTTACATCCACAAAAAACAACAATGCTTCCACGAACGACTGGTATTTCACAGTTGTCAAGTACATTGTGCAACATGCTAAGATATGCATTCAAAATAGGAATGCACAAATACCTTCATTAAGTGTTCATTGGTGTGCTATTCTAGTCACCTGGTCTATTCAATTTCTTCATCCTGCTATGTAAGGCAAGCTTACGTAATATCTTGCTTTGAAATATGCCTATTATGATGAAAGAAAAGAAAGGTCATTTAACCAAAATTGCCCATGAAGTAACTACGAACTAGTCTATTTGTTCGCAATTCTGTGAACGGGTTTAATTGCCTGTGATTCTTCACGAAATTCTTGTTTGGTTTGCGTGGAGTCATTTACATTACGGTGGATGTAACTGTTAAAGTGAAATCTCCAATATGAATATTTTGAGAAAAAAAGAATGACCGTGTGCTTGAAGTGTGCGAGTGTGGGAGTGGCTTGGGCTGGCGCGTGGGGGTGTTAGGTGAACTCTAAAATTATTGCGGAACTATTTCACAATCTTATTAATGCATGTATTCTAACTTGCGTTAACTAAAGTATGCAAGACAGTGATTGTAAAATTTCATTTCACTATTTCCTCCGTTTCCTGTTATAGCGGTAAATAACAAGATATATGAAAAGAAACTTCCAGGAGACTGGCTACCAGGGTACAGAAAATGCGGAAGTCAGCTTGATAAACACATCCTATCCTAGGCAGACACGAAAAAATATATATCTATTGTCAATCATATATTGATATTTATATTCATAATTTTCAAAATAAAATAAAAAAATAATAATCTTAGTTCTTTTTAGAAAATGCATAACATTGATACAGTTAAAGTGGAAAAGAAAAAAATAGATGATGATGGATTAAAGGCGAATAAAGAGATAAGTTTATTTTTAACCGTCTTAATGACGGGAAGTATCGTGGCAAATATCACCCAAAAATAAGTTTGGATATTGAAAAAAAAAATATGAAAAGTGTCAAAAATGATCTTTACAAATATACCTTTTCTATATTATTTTTGTTGGGAATTTACAGTCACTCAGTGAACTAATCTCTGTTAGCCTATGACAACTTTTCTATTACCCTTTTTTTTCACTTATTTTCTTAAGAAAAATGGTACATTTAGACTTTCCTTTGTTTCCGACGCTCTGTAGGATCCCAAATTCACTTTACGGCACAAACAGTCACAAAAATGACAAAACCATTTCAATTAATTTGAATGTAGGATAAAAGGAAACTACATATTAGATTTCTTCCCCACTGGCATATTAAGATTTTCATGTTTCTATCCGTCACGTTAACTCTGCACTTCCAACTTTTTTTCAATATTCACCGCCCTCATTTGTCAAAACCTGGCTAATCAGGGCTCCGTCTTAGAAAGAGTTATGATTGATCTGATCAATCGTAACTCTATGGAAATCCATCAGTGTCATAATTTTTTTAAAGAAAAATTTGCACAATGTCCTTAGTATGCAAAGAGAAGCGCAGTGAATTTTCAAGAAAACAATGAATGCATGAATAATAATATAGGTTATTTATATTGCGCACATATCCAACTTGTTAGGTGCTCAAGGCGCTCCTATATACATCATAGCTAGAAAATATTTTGAACAGATGTGCATAATAGATGCTGACGTTGCTAGCCGTCCATAGTTGCGATTGATAGGATCAATCGTAAATCTTTGTAAGAAGGGGCCCAAGTGTCATTTCTGAATATATATATTGTATAGCTATTACAATCTTTATTATTTTCTCATGAGTTTCTCATGAGGTTTTCTCATCCTCAAACTAATAAGATATTGACAGACATACAGCGATGCTGTTTTAACGATGTGTATTATTAAATTGGGAAGCTAGTAAAGAAAAATCATACCTAATAGGCCATATTCTGTTTTGACTTAAGTAGATATGTATCTGCTCGTGGGAGAGATAAAGAAAAAATGAATTGGATTAACACGTACTGATCCAAGAAAGGTATATAAACACCTTTTTTCACCAGACGTAACGCAGAAATCATCATTGTCCCCCCCCAAATAAAATAATAATAATAATGATAATAATAATAATAACTAATAATAATATAATAATAATATAAATAAAAAATTAAATTAAATAAAGTAAAAAATAATGATAATAATAACAATAAATAAATGAAACAAAATAAAAATTACCGATAATGAGTAAACGAAATACATGTACATGCCCAAACAGCAATATTTAAACAAGAATGACATATGCTTGGGAATTCAAATACATGCATATAGTTTATTTTCAATCAGGAACACATTCATCGTAATTGTATACAAGCCACGCAAAGCAGATCATCTTATAATCCAGTCATAATTAGCCCCCTGTGATCAAGATTTGCCATTTTTCTATAATCTGAGAATGTTCATTCAAATGCGTGTCAATGTTTATTAAGGTGTTGGTTGCCAAGGTGACGGGTGACTTACAGGATCTACAAAACGCTTTATTCACCAGAAAGCTTCTTTTTTTTTACTGGAATAGTTTGGCCCTAATACATACACTCCACCACACGAACACACACTGAGGTGGTCATGTGAACTGCAATTGTGTTTCTGAGTTTCCGGTTAAGGGTATAGTTAGGAGTTCATTTGAGAGAAATCCCCCTTTAATAAATAAATAAATGAAATAAAATAAATAAATAAATAAGTAAATAAATAAATGGATAAATAAATAAATAAATAAATAAATAAGAAAGAAAGAAAGAAATGAATAAATGAAAAATGATAAATAAAAAGAAATAGAAAAGGGATTTTTAAAATATTTTCTCTGAATTATTTTTATTATTCAGGGATATTTTACCAATATTTCAAAAAAAATGAAATTCAGGGGCTAATTTTGCTAACATCTTTCATGTGATAAGAGGCATGATTTTGTTGTCTTCATTTGTCTTCATCAAAGCCAGTGTGTAGTGGCAGGGAAGAATGCTCATGGCTTTCATTCCAAATTAGGGTGTCAAAAATCAACCCCCATCTCCATTATTAAACATGTAAAAAGGGGTATGTGTACGAATCTGGAACGCACAAGTTAACGAATTACATCATTCGACCATGGTTCTAGATGTTATGATGTATCTTCATGACACTAGCGTACCTACGGGGGGGGCAGTCTGTCCCCCTGACGAGCCACAATCCAACCATGCAAAGAACGTATCCCTGCCCCCCCCCCCCTGACGAGCTTGAAGTTCTTTTTTCCCCCTTTTTTTTGCTTGTCAATTTTGTTCTGGTACGAAATCCTTTATTTGTGATTGAAGACCTTTTTTTTTTTTGCTTCTCAAATTTTTTGGCGGACGTTTTTGCCCCCCCCCCCCTGTGGAAAATCCTAAGTACGCCACTGCTTCATGGTTCTTCGTTTTGCTGACAAGAAAACTTAAAACTGAAGTGCAATAGCATGCCACCTTTCATTGTCATGTCTTTGTTAACAGGCGCGGATCCATGGGGGGGCCGAGGGGGCCTTGGCCCCCCCCTTCGGCTAAAAAAAAGAGAGAGGAAAAAAAGAGAAAAAAAGGGAAAGAGGGGAAAGAAAAGAAGAAAAAGAAGAAGGGAAGAAAAAAAGAGAGGAAAAGGGGGGAAAGAAAAAAGGAAGAGAGAGGAAGAGGGGGAAGGAAGAGGGGAAAAAGAGAGAGGAGAGGGGGAAAGAAAAGAAGAAAAAGGGAAGAGGGGGAAGGAAAGGAAGGAAAAAAGAGAGGAAAGGGGAAAGAAAGAGAAGGAAAAAGAGAGGGAAAGGAAAAGGAAAAAAGAGAGAGAGGGGAAGAGGGGAAAGGAAGAGAAGAAAAAAGAGAGAGAGGAAAAAGAGGAAAGAAAAGGAGGAAGAGAAGAAAAGAAAGGGGGAGGGAGAGGGAGGAAAAAAAGAGAAGAAAAAAGAGAGGGGAAAGAAAAGAAGAAGGGAAAGAAAAAAAAAGAGAGAAGAAGAGGGGAAAGAAAGAGAAAAAAAGAAGAGGGGGAAGGAAGAGAAGAAAAAGGGAGGGGGAGGGAGAAGAAAAAAGAGGAAGAGGGGGGAAGAGAGAGGAAAAGGAGAAAAAAAGGAAAGAGAGGAAGAGGGAAAAAAGAAGAGGGGAAAAAGAGAGGGGAAAGAAAAGAAGAAAAGAAGGGGGGAAAGAAAGAGAAAAAAAGAGGAATTGGGGGAAGAAAGAGAAGAAAAGGGAGGGGAGGGGAGAAAAAAAGAGGAAGAGGGTGAAAAGAGAGAGGAAGAGGGGAAAAGGAGGAAGAGGGAAGAAAGAAGAGAAGAAAAAAGAAAGAGAGAAAGGGGAAAGAAGAGAAGAAAAGATGAGAGGAAGAGGGGAAGGACGAGAAGGAAAAAAAGAGGAAGAAGAGGAAAGAAAATGTTTGAACCAAAAGGGCGCTGAAATGATGTTCGAAGGAATGTCAAAATGCTGTTCGAACTGGGGGCAGAATTGATGTTTGAACGGGGGGGGGGGCGAACTGATGTTCGACGTAGGGGCGCCAAATTGATGTTGGAACTTGGGGCGGCAAATTGATACTCGAGCTAGGGGGGGGGGCCAAATGGTATTCGAACTAGGGGCGCCAAATTGATGTTGGATCTACATGTAGGGGCGCCGAACTGATATTCGAACTAGGGGCGCCAAATTTATGTTAGACCTACATGTAGGGGCGCCGAATTGATATTCGAACTAGGAGGGCGCCGAAATGATGTTCGAAGGGATGTTAAAATGATGTTCGAACTGGGGGGGGCGCCAAATTAATACTCACACTGCGGAGGGGGCGCCACTTGATACTCAAACTAGGGGGGGGGGCGCCGAATCGATGTTCCCAACTAGGGGGGCGCAAAATTGATACTCGAGCTAGGGGGGATGATATTCGAACTAGGAAAGGCAAATTGAGTTCGAAGGGATGCCAAAATGATGTTCGAACTGGGGGCCGAATTTATGTTCGAACGGGGGGGGGGGCGAATTGATGATCAACCTACATGTAGGGGCGCCAAATTGATGTTGGACCTACATGTAGGGGCGCCGAATTCATATTCGAACTAGGAGGGCGCCGAAATGATGTTCGAAGTGGGGGCGCCAAATTCATACTCGAACTAGGGAGGGGGGCCGAATCGATGTTCGAGGTAGGGGGGCGCCAAATTGATACTCAAACTAGGGGGCGCCGAATTGATGTTCAAACTAGGGGGCGCAAAATTGATACTCGAGCTAGGGGGGCGAAATAATATTCGAACTAGGAAAGGCAAATTGAGTTCGAAGGAATGTCAAAATGATGTTCGAACTGGGGGCCGAATATTGTTCGAACGGGGGGGGGGGGCAAATTGATGATTGACCTACATGTAGGGGCGCCGAACTGATATTCGAACTAGGAGGGCGCCGAAATGATGTTCGAAGTGGGGGCGCTACATTGATACTCGAACTATAGGGAGGGGGGCCGAATCGATTTTCGGGGTAGGGGGCGCCAAATTGATACTCAAACTAGGGGGCGCCGAATCGATGTTCAAACTTGGGGGGCGCAAAATTGATACTCGAGCTAGGGAGGGGGGCCGAATCGATGTTCGAGGTAGGGGGGCGCCAAATTGATACTCAAACTAGGGGGCGCCGAATCGATGTTCAAACTAGGGGGCGCAAAATTGATACTCGAGCTAGGGAGGCGAAATGATATTCGAACTAGGGAAGGCAAATTGAGTTAGAAGGGATGCTAAAATGATGTTCGAACTGGGGGCCGAATTGATGTTCGAACGGGGGTGGGGGCAAATTGATGATCGACCTACATGTAGGGGCGCCGAACTGATATTCGAACTGCCGCCTTGTTGTTGGCTCATTGTTCCATATATTGAAAGTTTGAAACGCCTTGGCCTTGAGGTTTTTAGGCCTTGGGTTTCCATGTTTTGGTCTTGGCCTTGGGGATTAAAGCCTTGGTCTTGGGTATTAAAGCCTTGGCCTTGGAGGTTTGAGACTTGACTTACAACACTGATGGATATATTGACAGATATTATTTACAGAAATTTTGAAGTTTACTTGCACACACTAAGAAATAAATGTTCAGAATTGAACCCCGAAAGGTTGATGCAAAATCAGCACCCTATGGGTTCAAAAATTGAACCCTGCGGTTGGGGTTCATTTTTGCATCCTGCGGGTTCAAAATTGCGCCCCTAGGGGTTCAATTTGAAATTTAGGGGTGCAGTTTTGAATCCCAACCGCAGTGTTCAATTTTGAAACATAATTCTAGCAGGGCCTACTCTGATGAGAATTTAAACGAAATTGAAAGCATCAAATTGTTAAAATAGAAATCGATCGAGTTTCCCGCTCGCATTGATTATTTTTTAAAGTGATATTACATTTATTCATGAACACATCATTTTAAAACCATTATTCAATTGCCTCTTCTTCATGCATAGGCGGATCCAGGTGGGGACGCGAGGGGCCCGGACCCCCCTATGGGTAGAGCAAAAAAAAGGTGGGAAAGAAAGAAAAAGGAAGGAAAAGAAAAGAGAAAAAAGGAAAGGAGGAAGACGAATTAATAAAATAAGATGAGAGGAAGACTTGGACAAAATATTTTATGTCACTATATAAAATTTTCGCTCGCGCTTAGCGCTCGCATTGCCTGTTAAGTGATCCACATATCTTGTTCAACACGGAGCTTAAATATCAAGTTTGGAAGTCAGTATACAAAACATATTTCTCCTTGGAAATCGAACTTTCATTAATTTTTGTGACTTATATATTGATTTTTAAAAAGTGCTCTGTAAAAATGTCAGTTTTATGGTCTGAATATTAAAATTTTCCAATTGCGCTGCGCGTTCGCGAATTGTGATGTATCGGGTACCTATTATTTTCATGTATTCCATAAAGTTTTCAAAATATCCCTTTTCAGGTCTGATTGTCAAAACGCATCAGCTAGCGCTGCTATGCTTGCATTTTTGATTGGCGGGTTATGAATGTCTCAATATTGATTGTATAACAAACTACTTAAAATCCCCCTTTTCATGACAGTTTATCAAAAATTTCGGCTCGCGATTTGCGCTCGCATTAATAGTTAAAAATATATCAACTAATTAATGATGCATCCTATTCATAAATAAAAAGGTGCTTGAAATGTTCAGTGTTCAGGCCATAATATCATCAGATTCCGCGCCCTCATTATGCATTAATACTAATATATCAATTTAATAATTAAATTGTCACTTTTGTTTTATCTCGCGCTTAGCAAGATGAATAGGAAGATATATAGTCATCATATTCATATGATAACATGTCCTAAGGATGTCACGGTCCTATGTCTCAAAATTAAAGTAATAATGAAACATATCAGCTCTTTATCAAGTGCGATTTATATCCACCTTACAAGTTTCCTACAAAGTGTTTGAAACATCAGATCGGAATTTCAAATATTTTAAGCTCGCGCTTCGCGCTCGCTTTTATTTTCATGATAAAAGATTGTTTAGAATGCCTAGATTCTAGGTCTAAATCTGAAACACGCGCGCGCATTTTCATTCAGTTATCCAGTTTCAGATCTCAGTATCAAAAAATTCTGCTCGCCCTTTGTGCTCGTATTATTAATGTAGGAAGATCCCCTTTCTCATCCCTTTCATGATTTACAAAATATGAATAGAGTATCCCGTTCAAGGTCGAAATCTCGATTTTTTTTACGCTCACGCTTCACGCTCGCATAATTTGATTGTAAAATATGTAAAGTCTTCATGGTTAAATGCAAGCAGTCCTTAAAAGGCACTTTTCGATCAGTTCAAAACGTATATAAACATTTTCTGCTCGCGCTTTGCGCTCGCATTATTAATGTAGGAAGATCCCCTCTTTTTCATGATTTAGGAAACATGAATAGAGTGTCCCGTTCTAGGTCTAAAACTAGAATTTTTCCGCTCGCACTTCGCGCTCGCATCAATTGTTTAGTTATATAGCTACCTTGTTCATGATTACAAAAACTGATTAAAGTTTTCCATTCTTTATGTAGAAATGTCAAAAATTTTCAGCTCTCGCTTCGCGCTCGTATTATTTGATTGTGAAATATGTAATGTCTTCATGGCTAAATGTAAGCAGTCCTTAAAAGGCACTTTTCGATCAGTTCAAAACGTATATAAACATTTTCTGCTCGCGCTTTGCGCTCGCATTATTAATGTAGGAAGATCCCCTCTTTTTCATGATTTAGGAAACATGAATAGAGTGTCCCGTTCTAGGTCTAAAACTAGAATTTTTCCGCTCGCACTTCGCGCTCGCATCAATTGTTTAGTTATATGAGTTCAAAACGTATACAAACATTTTCTGCTCGCGCTTTGCGCTCGCATTAGTAATGTAGGAAGATCCCCTCTTTTTCATGATTTAGGAAACATGAATAGAGTGTCCCGTTCTAGGTCTAAATCTAGAATTTTTCCGCTCGCACTTTGCGCTCGCATAAAATTGTTTAGTTATATTGTATAGCTATCCTGTTCATGATTACAAAAACTGATTAAAGTTTTCCATTCTTTATGTAGAAATGTCAAAAAAATTCAGCTCGCGCTTCGCGCTCGCATTATTTGATTGATGAAATATGTCATGTCTTCATGGCTAAATGCAAGCAGTCCTTAAAAGGCACTTTTCGATCAGTTCAAAACGTATACAAACATTTTCTGCTCGCGCTTTGCGCTCGCATTAGTAATGTGGGAAGATCCCCTCTTTTTCATGATTTAGGAAACATGAATAGAGTGTCCCGTTCTAGGTCTAAATCTAGAATTTTTCCGCTAGCACTTTGCGCTCGCATAAAATTGTTTAGTTATACTGTATAGCTATCCTGTTCATGATTACAAACATTGATTAAAGTTTTCCATTCTTTATGTAGAGATGTCAAAAAATTTTGATTGTTGAAATATATAACGTCTTCATGGCTAACTGTATGCAATCTTTAACAGGACTGTTAGGCCTAGCTTTCCGATCAGTTCAAAACGTTTATCAAAAATTTCTACTCGCGCTTCGCGTTCGCAGTAATTATTGCAGGCACATCTTTTTTCAGAATGTTAAAATTTTAAGAAAAAATAAATACAATTTCAAAAAAAAATTGCTCGCGCTTCGCGCAGGCATTATAAAATAAGGATTATGATAGTATACATTTATGTTGATTTAGAGAATAAAGCTAAGAACTACCCCCTTCAAAGAAACAAACAAAAAAAAAACATCTTCGAGCGGCCGATCGGGGAAAATATGGCTGAAAAAAAATTCAGAAGGCTGGATCCGCCCCTGATTCATGTGCCTATGAAATAAGATAATTTAACATGCATTTAAGGCACTTATGATTGCCTGGGGGAGGGAGGGACCGCCATTTTTCCGAAAAGTACACAGGGGCGCCAAAATCAGGTCGAATTTGGGCCCCCCTCCCTACGAAATTCTGGATCCGCGCCTGTTTGTTCATACGTAGGCGTATACAAGTAGATTTCGTAGTATGATAGTACCCGGATTTCAAACCTAACGCGCGCGGGTGCGTCCAAACTAAGTTAGGATATATCAAGCAGCCGACAATTCGACTGTCATAACCAAGATTGTTTCCAAAGTGGAAGGATTCCTTCTCACCTTCGTCCAGAGGAATTAACAGTTGACTTGGCATTCTCCAACAGGTAGGCATTTCGTCATATTTCATGCACGTTTTCATAAAATTCTAATGAGTGCATTTCAATAGCTAAGTTTGGTTATGATACTCTAAACTCTGCTTCCCCGTTCTCTAATTGCTTCTGTCTTTCTCTCTTTCTTTAATCTAGTTTTCACCATCTTTTCCATCTTTCCATTCACCTAGCTGCTGCACTATAAAATACAAACGTATTTAAATGATTAGATTAATAGTCAAACGGGTGCAACTCTGAAGTCATTTTTTTTTCTAAGTCTGAAATGAATGTGTTCTACTCAAATTAGACTAGATTATATTCAAATATGACTAGCTCATCAATTACACATATCTGGCCATTCAATCTATTCAGTTTTGGATATTTCCTTTAAAGTGCATACTATTTTATTTTAATCATTCCCCTTTTCAGAGGGACAGTTAAAATTTTTAATGTAAAAAATGCCGTTAAAACACAAGTGTGCCCCCCCCCCCCCCCTTGAAAGTAGGTCCTCACCTGTCTTTAATTTTCGTGGACGTCTTAAATTTTAGGGTGAAAAACATTTTTTTTTTTGCCTATTCAATTTATTTTCGTGAAATAAATTTTCGTTTTTGGGGGGTGAAAACCGTTTGCTTGTTTTTTTTCATCGGGAACATCCCCCCCCCTTGGAAAATCCTCGACCCACCCCTGATTATAAAAATATTCTAAGAATGTATGTGTATCTAGTTTATTGAAAAACTAAGGTTTTTGACGTAGGTGCATTATTTCATCACCAATTTTTTATATTTTTGATAGAGTTTAAGGCATTTTTTACAAAGACTTTGTCAGTGATCATACAGTACTACTTGGACCTATTATCAGCAACAGCAATTTACAATAATAGAGTAATTGCTTGCATACTATAAGTGGCGCCTATCACTTACATATAAATCTACTTTGGAAGAACAGCTGTTACGTGCTCTGCATTTTAAGGAGTATTTCTGCCTGTTACTCAATTACCTCACATGTTCAAGTGGCAAACAATGAAGACAGATTACCTTAAGGAAATAAGAAATCTGGGGGTGTTTCACAAAGATCTAAGTATGACTTAGAGTCGCACTCAAATTCCAAGTTGCGTACAGTATGAAAGGCTTGACCGCATTGGTCAGATCGTGTCATGAGGACGCGCCTTACTGCGTATCTATCAATAAGATCGCGCGTTGCATATCATGTACCCGTCGGCATTTAAGTACGACTTAAGTCATACTTAAATCTTTGTGAAACACCCCCCATGAGTACACATTAATGGACCATTTAAGGAAAAGTCGTAGTTTACTTTACAGAAGCACGAGCTTCCTCTGAGATCTTACAAAACTCCTTGTCCTTAAATTATCTTCCATGCATTTCATGCAGGTATCCTATTAAATGATAATAAATTCAGTATTCTTTTTATCAAAAGATTAAAAGTTGCGACTCCAAAATCACGGGAGGTTATTTTTTCAGGTGTTATACTTTTAGTGTTGAACGTGTCAAACAGTGTCAAATGTAAAATTTGAGATTTAAAAAATATTGGGACTTGATTACTAACCAGATATAACCTTGCAACTCGAACGAGTATGCCGAAGAGTGTATGGCAAAGTGTGAACAAGATTTCCTGATGTTTTAAAGGCATTTACTCTGCTTGGAATTATTTCCTATACGTGCATAAATTAGTATACAAAACATCTTTGCTTTGGTAAAGCTTTGTAAAACACACGTGTTGTTTTGAAATTTATTAGATATGTTTTTAAGGATGCCTCTCTAGATACTTGCCTCTTAAATAGGCTTATGTTTGGAATTGTTACACTATCAACTACACTGAAAACTTCGGTGTTGATTTAACACCAGCCCGGAATCTATATGTCCACACCAGAGAAGTATTGAAACAACACCAGTTTGGAATCAAATCCATGCTGTTTTAATTCTAATTGGTGTTGTATAAACACCAATCTGGTGTTAGACTGAAACCAAACTGGTGTAGTTTAAAACTTCTCTGGTGTGGAGATATATAGATTACGGGCTGGTGTTAAATCAACATTGGGGTTTCTGTAGTGTACAAAGATATGTGATTGAATGACTCTTGACTGTTATCAGCGGGAAAATTTACATCTTTTTATCCTCATAAATCCTCACTCAAAAACAAAAACAAAAACAATCCTATGTAAAGTTATGTTTCATAGTGGAAGATAAAAGTTTGTAATGCCAATTGTTTGTATAACTATTTGGCTAAATTTACTTTATGAAATGTCTTTCAACCAGCTAGACTAGAGCGATTAACCTGAAGCAGTGGCATATAGAAATAATTTAAATAAAAATCACTTCCACGAAACAATGTTGATACATGTATGTGTTTCGGTTTCCAAAGAAGTAAGCATACTTGACCGACAAATCGACAGATTGTCATCATGAAAGTAATTTTTAAGATTTTTTTACTGTCGTAAACAATATAAATTAATATCTCGTTGATAATAGATGGCCCACTTTTGGATAAACCGACTAAATATAGGAAATAAGGAAAACATTATTTCCAAGCAATCCTTGTTCTTCCTTAAAACTATATCATTTTTATTTTAACTAATACTGCTATCTCTGACTACCATCATTAGGCCTATCATGTTTATCATCATCATACCATTATCATATACTTTTCACACTGCATTTCCTTAACCCCATAATATCCTTAACCCCGGACTATCCTTAACGCCATACTATCTGCTTAGCCGGGGTTAACGCCTTAACCCCGGACTATCCCACAGCTCATGAATATTGATGATTTTACCATACAGAGCGTGGTTAACGTGCAATTTCGACTTCTGTGATTGGCCATTGATTGGCCCCCACCTTTCCTTAGCCCAGTTTCGTTTCACACTGCATCTCTTAGCACCGCAATTGTGGTGCTAGCACCACAATAAGCCGGCTTACCCTGCTTTTTTGCAGGGCTAAATACTATTTACAGTGCTAGCCCACTTTGCTGAAACATAGTGTGAAAACAAAGTGGGCTGAGATTAACCCCGGGAAATTGGTGGAGCTAAGGCCCCACCCCCTTAGCCCCACCAATATCCCGGGGTTAAGAAAGAAAAAGTACAGTGTGAAAAGCATATCAGTGTATTTTTTTAACCCTTTAGTAATAAGATTATCATCAGCACTCCATCATTAAAATCTACTACCAGTAGTTTCACTATTCGCAATACATTTTCATTATTATAATGTTGTATGACTTTAGTCTTTTTAGCTTAATGGTAAATATAAATCATGACTAAACGGGCCAAAGGGCCGACTTTGTGATGTAATTTGGACAATTTTTATATATTTCATGATTTATGATACATTGTGATACATTTATTTTAATGTGATTTACTATGCAATTTTTGATTTATATGTGATTAAATTTAAGTGGTAAAATGAATGTTGTGAACATGGATTACACAAAGATGATGGCAGTAACATGATTAAACTGCTCTGTGGCAGGCCTGCTGGCCACCCAGTAACATAAAATTAAACAAGCTGCATGCCACGCATAGTGTTTTATAAAACTTGGTGGATGGTCAGTTCCCCCATGTCTGCGCGGTCTCCCAAGTCTGCGCACCCGCGTATCTGCGCGATTCTAGTTACAGAAGATCCGCAACGAGCACGAATTTTACACAGGCACTACATAGACAGGTATTCATAAAAAAATCCGACTCAAAATGGTGGAGAAATAATGAATTCAGGGCATTTCATGTGACGGCCTCAAAATGTAGCCTTTGTCATCAAAATCCCCGAATCGTGTGCAAAGTGAATGAGTGCGCAGACATGGGGTACGAGTTTTTTTTTTCAATCTGAAAATGACTGCCGGAAGTTTTTTCAAGAAAATCCTATACTTCCTTTCACTTTGTAACGAGAAATTTGGTACACTTACTCTTAATAATATAAGGAACACTATTTGTGACATAGGAAGAAATTCATGTTAAATCTTAACTCAAATTGTTAGGTGCGCAGACTTGGGGCCCACCATCATACAATAATTGTATATACCATAGGGATGGTATTCCATTAACAGAATTCAATTAATCTTGGACTGAGGCCACATTATAAATTGAAGAGTGTCATTTGCCATTTGGTGCATCGAAACGAATCTTTTAAATTAAACTTTGTATGTTCTTTCCTTTATTATTTTATTACAGCAAAAATATGAGCATGGAGAGCTTAGGAAGTATGGATTCTGTCAATGACACAGAAGGACCACGAGTTGGAATGCTCCATGATGCCAACGGAAACGGGACAATTGACCCGGTAGAGAAGGTCAGCATTGTTGCTATGATCTTCCTACCAATCATCATCTTCGTAGGTGTCTTTGGAAACACTCTTGTCTGCATTGCCGTGATCCGCATCCACAAGCTCCGCACAGTGGCGAATTCTTTCGTGGTCTCCCTGGCCATATCCGACCTCGCCGTCTGTGTCATTGTCCTCCCACTGGGTCTCTACGAAGCCATCAATTTCGGTAGCTGGTACCTTGGTGATATCCTCTGCAACACTTGGCTCTCACTGGACATTATCCTCAGTACTGCTTCAGTTTGGAACCTCTGTGCAATTGCAGGAGATCGATATCTGGCAATCACCAAGCCCATCTGGTATGCGAACAGAAGATCTAGCAAATTAGCTTTCATTGCTATTGCAGCGGCTTGGGGCTTACCGGTGCTACTCACGGTTCCTTCTACTATTTTAATGTATCATAACGCCCGTGATTATGAAAACGTATGCTACCTAAATGTCAATCTTTCGTATGTTATTATCGCTTGTATCCTTGCTTTCTTCCTACCGTGTGTACTTGTTCTTGGTGTCTACATTCGTATATTCATGGCCGCAAGGGATCACTTCCTCCGAAAACCGTCTGCAGCTCGTAACCGGAAGAAGTCCTCGAGCGCTGGCACTGACCGCAGTTTGGACAGCATGGGTGATAGCAGCGGTAATGCAAACGCGGGCGTTACGATCAATGGCAAGACGGAGTATACGATGACCGGAAGTGCGGGAAGTATCAACGCTCTCAACAACCCCGCAAGGAAGATCAGTACGTCTGCTTCGACAGAGAACTCCTTGGACCTTCTGGACAACCGTCCACCACTGAAGCGACGCACGTCCAGGATCCCACGTATTTCAGTTAGCAGGGAGAAGAAAGCCGCCATAGTCCTTTCCATCGTTGTAGGTGCCTTCATAATCTGTTGGTTACCATACTTCACTGCTGTTCTTCTTTATGCAGCCTCTGGTGGAAGAATTGTGGCATCAGATGAGGCTTTCGTCGCATTTTCTTGGTTAGGCTGGTTAAACAGCATTATCAATCCCATCATCTACACTATCTTCACCAAGGATTTCAGGAAAGCTTTCAAATACATCTTAAAATGCCAGTGCGACAATTGGATACCAACGCGTACATCGAGCTCACGCTAGTAATGTCCACAATCTCGTAAATAAGACATTTGACTTTTTTTCTCAAATATATTGGATGATTCTTCTTCACCTGAAATGAACGATTTACTTGGACACTCGTGATAATGACGTCATAAAAGATGAACAATTTTCAGAGTGAATATAGACAGACATTGGACCAATAGTTTTAAAGCTATACAGCATTGACCTATATGTTCATAGCTGCAGTTACACCAATGGAATGATTATCATAAAATTAATCGGTTGGGAGATGAATTCGTTGGTATGACTGTATCATAATGGGTGTATTGCATTAAATCAATTTGCAATCGATTGCAAACATACATTGTAAAAACTGTGGTGTTAAAACTGACACAAATTGGTGTTAATAGAGGACCACGCCCTGAGGTGTTAAAATTACACCCTAGAGATTTAGTGTACATGTAACAACCAGAGGTGTTAAACTAACACTTTTAATTTAACACCGGTGTAAATAACTGGTGTGGGTACACCGGTTAGCACCACGGTTTTTGCTGTGTAGATTTGTGGTTAATGTACATTATGAAGCAGATGATGAACTTTTTTAAATGCACAAATAATTACATGAGGTACGATTGCATTTTGGATTTAACAGATTTTTTTTGTAACAAATGCACACGTAGTTACCAATAATGCATGCAGCATTTCCATGTATTTGAAAGCAGGATAAAAGAGCATTGTAGATTAAATACCTTGCTCACGGGCATAGGTGCCACGGCCGGGAATCGAACCTATAAAATGGGAACTTACACCTAAACTCCCACAAGAAATCACCCTAAATTCTTAGATTTTGATCAACTTTTACAAGGGCAGATCACGTGCAGGGCTTTAAGATGATATGTTGTTTGCCAAATTTGTTCGGCAATAACCTACACACTCACTTGATTTGATGACGGAGAAATTTAGAGAGAGCTAAAAAAAAAATAGACTACAATGAAAATGTAAAATCATTTAGTTTTAGTTCACTCACGCAGAGCACTTGTATAATGGGAGAAATCATGTCACAGAAAATTCGGGGTTTGGGTTTGTTATGTTTTGTTTTGTTTTAACTGAGATTAGCTAATATTTCCCATTACGACCAAATGGGGAAAGGAAGTTGGTCTGTTAGATCAGCCAACTTTCCGAATTTTGATCTTTAGAGACTAAGATATATTTTGGCAAATACCCGTTCCTTTTTTGAGTGGGGGTGGTAAGTGGAGGGTCAGAAATTATATTTGCAACCTATGGAATCTCAAATGAATAATTTGTTTAATCGTTAATTTGGAAAATAAGACTTGTTCACGCAAATAATCTCAGCTAAAATAGGGAATATGTATCGTTTCCAATGACTTTTATGAAAACTTCAACATCTGTGTTTGCCAGTTATCAGTTTAAAATTTACGGTTTTTTTAATTGCGACTGTATGTATACAGTGTAAAGCGTTGCATAGCAATGATACATAGTTGTCACATGGTGAAATACTTCACAGTGTGTGATTTAATTCGTTCACTGTGTGAAAACGACATACACTGAGGCCCGTATTCTGAAGTCGGGTTAAACGTAGACCATGGTCTAACTCTGTGCTAAAAATATGGAAAGCCAAACGTTTCAAAATTCTGTTTACAGTGATTGTTGCTCATGTTTACTGTGCTCTTTACTAATTCTTTAATGGTGAAGACAATATTGTCATACTTGTCCTTCCCAGGCAGTTAGTAATGTTCTGGGAGTCAAATGAGCTGATACATTGAACCTCTACTGTTAAAGATTTATGTAAAAACCGGCTTTCCATAGTTAAACCACATCTTAAAACCAGAATTTAATTTAAACTCGACTTCAGAATACGGGCCATTGTGTTTTCATAGTCAGCCCAACATTCGACACAGTGTGTTCACACAGTCCCCACACAGGAAAGATGAAAGAACTCAGTAAAGGAGTTAGCCAGTGTGTGGCACTAATTCAGGACAGTGAGTCCATATGGTTACACACGGTAATCAAATTGTGAAGAAAGTTTCCCTAGTGTCGCATATGTTCTGCAGAGTATGATAACAGTGTGATGACTTATTTTGGACTTTTTCGATTAAATACCCATAAAAAGGTCGATCCATATTTGAGGGGAAAAACGTTTACAGGAATCCTTGTTTTCAATAAAACATCAGGAAATCTCTTTTGTGATCGAAAGTTAATTATCATTTCAAATATTTTGAAGTGATAATGGTAATGATGATGTTATGATAAATAATATTACATTTTTACTAAGCAGTACTATAAACAACGATCAATATGGTTAATTCGCACCCACCCGTCCCACACCCGCACTTGCTGGGCGTTATGGCGTTCTGCGCCTGCAATATGTGGGGAAGTTACAAATTGATGCAGAGGTTTAAAACAAAGACAAATTTTCGACTCATTGGTCGTATTTCTGGGAAAAGTATCTTCGCCCTCTTTCGAAACCCAACAATTTGTGATTTATACGATGCGTCTCCTAAGAATAAGGAAGATTTTATTTGATAATGATTAAAAAATGTATTTCCAATTACCTATAGATCAAGTTTCTTTTAAGTGTATCATTGCGATTTCGGTTTCTGTCTTAAGATGGCATTCGAAGTAAAATCTTTATTCTTAATTCCGGTTGGAAAATATGTATATATCAAGTTGTACATAATTATATGTGTTTATAAACATGCCAGATGTATTGGAGTTTCTAACATTGTGTATTGTAATCAAAACAAATTAAATCACGACGTGAAGATATTATTGATAAAGTGTTACAATAATTTTTATGATACAGTGTACAGAAATCTTCCAATGGTACAATGTCGATAAAAAAATAAAATTGAAATTTTCCATTAAAAAAAATGGTCTGATTTTGTTGTAATGATTCACATCTGATTCTGTTTGAATATTTTACATTGGAGCGAGCATCATTACATCCACTACACTCTACAAACAGAGAGTAAAATTTTACCCAATTTTGGTGGAAATGGAACTTCAAGTTTGCTGGGTAATTTTTTTCCCGCATACATTCGTAATTCCGAAGCTTCGTTATTCCGAAGGTTCGGATATTCCGAAGGTTCGTGTTTCCGAAGGTTCGTAATTCCGTAGGTTCGTTAGTCCGAAAACGAAATGATTAACGAACGTTATTTCGTTTTCGGGCTAATGAACCTTCGGAACATCGAACCTTATTTCGTTTTCGGATTATCGAACCTTCGGAATAACGCCACAAATGTTCGGATTAACGAACCCTTTTACGTTTTCGGATTAACGAACATCGAGGTATAGGCAATTTACATGTTTCGGAATTACGAACCTTCGGAATAACGAAGTGTAACCATTTTGCCACAAATATTGGGCAAAGTGCATGTTTGAAGGGTAAATTTTAACGCAACATTGCGGCGTGAAAGTTAAAAAATATTTGATATATTTTTTACCCAACAAACATCCAATTTTAACCAATATTGGATTAACGTTTTTAGAGTGTAATGATATGCATATCCCTACTAGTTAGAACATTGTGTGCCACAGTGTGTTCACGATGTGGAACACAGTAAGAAATCACATTCACATTTTTGAATTCGTGCATTTCAACGGTGTGAGTCACATATTCACATAGTCGTCCATGTGAACACGTATCCATAGTAACACACAAAATTAATATAAGACAAACCACGTTGCCAACACCACGCACTGTCATGACTGTGCAATATATCCACAGTATACGAGGTGCACAGTGAGCGCAACCACGGTACGTTAAGTCATGGAATATTACATAATTATACACAAAATTAACAATAAACGAAATCAAATTCACACGTAAACCACACCACTGTGCAAAATATCCACAGTGAATACAGCCACAGTACACAAACCCACTGCACACAAAGCCCTTGTAGGCTACGCAGTATTCAGATTAAATAGGATCCACAGTTATATACATAATTAACAAAAAAACAAAAACAATAAATTAACCCACAACCTTAACGCATTTAATGCAACAAGAAAATGTTATCTGGAGTAGATGATAACGTAGTTAATATAACACAATAGTGTATACCCATTTCTTATTGTCACAATCGCGTCACGATTAAAGCCGTGGTCGTAATCGCGAATTGCTCGTATTGACAAAGGTGGCAAACGTATTTATCGGTATATATCGTGGAAGAAAAATAAAAAGTAAAAAAAAATCAAGATAAAAGCAAGTTCCCACTTTCACGAATCGCATCACGACTGTACTCTTAATCGTGTCGTAATTGTATTGATAGTATCAGGTCATATCAGATCGTATCAGTTCATATCAGTTCATGACAATCGCATTTATCGTAGAAACAATTTTGATTGGTCCGAAAAAGTTTCGCGATCAGTTACGAAAGGTCAATCGTGGCGTTCGCAACGGATCGCAAGACAGTATAGGAATAAGGTAATAACAAGGACCACGACTGAAGGCCCATAGAAAGATTGACAGTATTTTGCACTACATAAGTTTCACAGTAATGAACGCATCATAGTACTTCATGGGTTTTAAAATAGAAATTCACAGATGATACATTTTTTTCATTCAATTCCATTGATTTCAATCAATTCCATAAATACTGAAATTTCATTACAATATCTGTGGATATAGGGATTACCAAGAAGCACAGACTTAAAGGATAAATAAATAATTGGAATCTAGTTGAGAAACCAAGGTAGGTTGAATATTTTTTTAAGAAAAAGATGAAGAGCGTGGGATAGATGGGGAAAAAAGGGGGAAGAGGGAGGAGAGGATGGAAGCGAGAGAGGAGAGAGAAGGGGAGAGGGGGGAGAAAGATGATTGATATATATGCACAGCAAAAATTGTGGTGTTAACCGGTGTACATAGAGGACCACACCAGTAATTTTATACCGGTGTTTAATTGGTGGTGTTAGTTTTACACCTATAGGTGTTACTACAACATCTATGGCTGTTACACTTACACGCTATGTTCAATCTCTAGGGTGTTATTTTAACACCTCAGGGTGTGGTCCTCTATTAACACCAATTGGTGTCAGTTTTAACACCACAGTTTTTACAGTGTGATGCTAACATTACAACAGATTTAAATAACCAACTATATAAATACAGCAAATCCTAATCAAGATGATATTGTATATATTGGGGAGAAATAGAAATAATGTAGCAAGTAAAACACGCATGGGTATCACAAGGAAGCTTCTAGACTCCGTGTGGCAGACAAGCGGCAAGCTCGTTAGCTAAAGAACCGTAACTGAAAGTAGAATAAAGAACTTTAAATTTGACATTTTTTCGTTGTTTCAAATCCAAACTAAACAAGAAACCCGGTATTCGTTGACAGGGAGAATGGTTAGTTTGTGGTCAGAGTAATACTAGGAGATACCAGGGATCCTATTATATTGAAGAGAATGTAAAGTACCAAGAACTAGAATGTTTTCAAACATTAGGAATGATTTTTATAGCTTAACAACTGAGAGTATACCGGTCGTTATAACCATAATAACATTTCTTGGAACATTGTCATTATTGAGAAAGTTCCTAAGTGCTTCGAGATAAATTTTGTTAGAAGTACACATATAGTACTTGTTATAGTAGTAGTGGTGGGTGGTGGTGGTTGTGGTAATAGGAGGAGGCGGAGGAAGATTAGTAGTAGTGGTAGTAGTAGTAGTAGTAGTAGTAGTAGTAGTAGTAGTAGTAGTAGAAGTAGTAGTAGAGAGTAGCAGTAGTAGTAGTAGTAGTAGTAGTAGTAGTAGTAGTAGTAGTAGTAGTAGTAGTAGTAGTAGTAGTAGTAGTAGTAGTTGTAGTATAGTAGTAGTAGTATAGTAGTAGCTGCAGTAGTAGAGGTAGTAGTAGTAGTAATAGTAGTAGTAGTAGTAGTAGTAGTAGTAGTAGTAGTAGTAGTAGTAGTAGTAGTAGTAGTAGTAGTAGTAGTAGTAGTAGTAGCTGTAGTAGTAGAGGTAGTAGTAGTAGTAGTAGTAGTAGTAGTAGTAGTAGTAGTAGTAGTAGTAGTAGTAGTATAGTAGTAGTAGTAGTAGTAGTAGTAGTAGTAGTAGAGAGTAGCAGTAGTAGTAGTAGTAGTAGTAGTAGTAGTAGTAGTAGTAGTAGTAGTAGTAGTAGTAGTAGTAGTAGTAGTAGTAGTAATAGTAGAAGTTGTAGTATAGTAGTAGTAGTAGTAGTAGTAGTAGTGGTAGTAGTAGTAGTAGTAGTAGTAGTAGTAGTAGTAGTAGTAATAGTAGTAGTAGTAGTTGTAGTATAGTAGTAGTAGTAGTATAGTAGTAGCTGCAGTAGTAGAGGTAGTAGTAGTAATAGTAGTAGTAGTAGTAGTAGTAGTAGTAATAGTAGTAGTAGTAGTTGTAGTATAGTAGTAGTAGTATAGTAGTAGCTGCAGTAGTAGTAGTAGTAGTAGTAGTAGTAGTAGTAGTAGTAGTAGTAGTAGTAGTAGTAGTAGTAGTAGTAGTAGTAGTAGTAGTAGTAGTAGTAGTAGTAGTAGTGGTAGTAGTGGTGGTAGTAGTAGTAGTAGTAGTAGTAGTAGTAGTAGTAGTAGTAGTAGTAGTAGTAGTAGTAGTAGTAGTAGTAGTAGTAGTAGTAGTAGTAGTAGTAGTAGTGGTGGTAGTAGTGGTAGTAGTAGCAGTAGTAGTAGTAGTAGTAGTAGTAGTAGTAGTAGTAGTAGTAGTAGTAGTAGAGGTAGTAGTAGTAGTAGTAGTAGTAGTAGTAGTAGTAGTAGTAGTAGTAGTAGTAGTAGTAGTAGTAATAGTACTACTAGTAGTAGTAGTAGTAGTAGTAGTAGTAGTAGTATAGTAGTAGTAGTAGTAGTAGTAGTAGTAGTAGTAGTAGTAGTAGTAGTAGTAGTAGTAGTAGTAGTAGAAGTAGTAGTAGAGAGTAGCAGTAGTAGTAGTAGTAGTAGTAGTAGTAGTAGTAGTAGTAGTAGTAGTAGTAGTAGTAGTAGTAGTAGTAGTAGTAGTAGTAGTAGTAGTAGTAGTAGTAGTAGTAGAGAGTAGCAGCAGTAGTAGTAGTAGTAGTAGTAGTAGTAGTAGTAGTAGTAGTAGTAGTAGTAGTAGTAGTAGTAGTAGTAGTAGTAGTAATAGTAGTAGTAGTAGAAAAAAAATCTAGATCTCGGTTGCCTGGAGGACTGAACCACTATATACTAATCCAACTGAATGAAACTGTATAGCTAAACCGAATCAAATAAGGATATAGATGATAACCATGAATATAACTTAAAGGACAAGTCCACCCCGACAAAAAGTTGATTTGAATAAAAAGAGAAAAATCCAACAATCATAACACTGAAAAATTCATCAAAATCGGATGTAAAATAAGAAGTAATGACATTTTAAAGTTTCGCTTAATTTCACACAACAGTTATATGCACATCCTGGCCAGTATGCAAATGAGGGGACTAATGACATCACACACTCACTATTTCTTTTGTATTTTATTATCTGAAATATGAAATATTTTGATTTTCTCACCCATGTCATTTGAAATCGAGTTGTGCATATAACTGTTTTGAGAAAAATATTCGAAACTTTAAAATGTCATAACTTCTTATTTTACATCCGATTTTGATAAAGTTTTCAGTGTTATGCTTGTTAGATTTTTCTGGGGTCGACTTGACCTTTAATGTTTTTGTAACTGATGTGTAGAATTCACTGCGGGAAGTTGCCCTTATGTTAAGTCATTGTGAGGTCAAATCAACCAGTAAATGACGTCACCCTAATTATGACGTATAGGCCCATCAACAGCCCGTTTTGAGGTCAACAACTTCCGAGAGCTTCCGAACAATTAATCAAAGTGTTCGCTCATTTGCTTACATATTCTCTCAAACACGTGTCAAACATTTTGACAAAAATTTTGTTCCCCTAAATGACAAAAATCATTCCCTGGAAAAGACCCCCAAAAAATCTTAATTTGATGGCAAAAGTTATTGTCAAACCCCGATTTTTACCCATTCTCTTAATATTGGTCAAACTAAAAACAAATCAGTCAAACTGACTAGACCAGTAGTCAGCTGGGAGCAACTGATATGGCAATCACTGATATTCACATTTTTGACATATATTCTAGTCAGAAATAACTCTGTACTAGTAAAATATGACTAGAAAATAGTCAAATATGACTAGAATAACAGTTGCACCCAGCTGACCCTATTAACTAGTCATTTTTGACTGATTTATTGTTATATGGTCATCTGGTCCTAAATCCTGTTCAAGCCTTGTTGACCTATTTTCATCCAACTTTAGATGTTTAATAATGTACCAGCCTCGGGGTCCCCCCCCCCCATTATTCCAATATTGCAGCAATTAATATATTGAATTTATACAATTTTCCCATAATTCATTGCGAATATAACTGCCTTGTAGGTTTATATACGTTTACCAAGAATTGCATTATAATGTTGCTATTATCCAGGCACTTTATGGTTTCAAGGCGGAAATGTCCTACTTTTCTTTCCCGACTAATAAGTCATTTTCGCAGGTTAGTGTTTAAAACAAAATGTACCAGTGGCGAGTGTATCAATGGACTATGTGCAATTCTTTCATGTTTTCATTTCATTTATTATGATGGCTGGTGTTGGGGGTTATCACAATTTGTGTTTGAGGAAAGAAATCAATATTCGCAAAACAAAACAAGGGCAATTTTATATACTCTTTATATTTTCTGATGGATATACAATGGAATTTGTTATATCAAGGCGATTGCATTAGCGAACGAAAAGAAACACAACTCCAAGTATATCGAGACTTGTCGGATTCATTTCAAATTTCGAGCTTTAGTGTAAGCCATCTTCAAGAATCAAGGGTGGAAAATAAAAACAGGTAGAATAAATAAGGAAATTAATGAAATACATGTAATTAAACTCAAATTAACATTAAGAAGGTATAAGATTACAACAAAAATGACATTGGTTGCATTTCTTTTTTTTTTGTTCTTTATTGGGTATAACCTTTGAGTATTACTTAAAATGGCTCCTTCACAAATTAAATTCTGGTCACTTAAGTGGCCAATAACCTCATCTTGTCATTTCAAATTGAATTGATGAATTAGAAGGCAGTATGACCACGATGGCCGCGAGCAAGAAACACGGGTGCAATATAACTGTCTTATGCCTCGCGTCCTTCATTCATAACACGATTCGCTCATTAAAATATGTATGATATAATAGATTATACCACGCACCCTATTACACGCGTGATATATTTCACTGTAGCCAGCTGCGAAGTGTCCGGCATTTAAAATAGCACAGGGATTTATTTGGCAAATAGTTTATCACTCCAGGGTGAAGATTGATAAAGATGTTCATAGGTTACTTACGACTATATTCATGTGCTAAGGAAGAAACTGTATCAACTCTTGATGGAATGCTCCCCATGGAGTGGAAAAGTACATACATTGTATGCGGGCATGCAAGGATCCGATGACCGGGGTAATTATATCTGTAAGGCGCTTAGAGACGTCGTTACGATGTGTTAAAGGTCAAGTTCACCTCAGAAAAATGTTGATTTGAATCAATAGAGAAAAATCAGACAAGCACGATGCTAAAAATTTCATCAAAATCGGATGTAAAATAAGAAAGCTATGACATTTCAAAGTTTCGCTTATGACAAAATAGTTATATGAACGAGCCAGTTACATCCAAATGAGAGAGTCGATGATGTCACTCACTCACTATTTCTTTTGTTTTTCATTGTTTAAATTATACAAATTTCAGTTTTTACGAATTTGATGATTAGGACCTCCTTGCCTCGCTGAAGCACAAAATGTTAAATAATGGAATTCCACGTGTTCAGGGAGGAATGAAACTTCATTTCACATGACAATGACGAGAAAATCAAAATATTTAATATTTCATATAATAAAATACAAAATAAATAGTGAGTGAGTGATGTCATTATGTCCCTCATTTGCATACTGACCGAGATGTGCATATAACTGTTTTGTGAAATGAAGCGAAACTTTAAATGTCATAACTTTCTTATTTTACATCCGATTTTGATGAAATTTTCAGAGTTATGCTTGTTGAATTTTTATCTCTTTATTCAAATCAAGTTTTTTTTAGGATGGACATGTTATTTAAGCGCTATATAAATGCTGTTTATTTTTATTATCATTAAACAGGATGCATCATGATACATACATAATACACTCTGAAAACAAATCAGTCAAATTGACTAAATAGTCAACTGCTTGCAACTGATATGTCTAGTCACATTCCTGACGTACATTCTAGTCAGAAATGATTATGTTCTAGTTAAATACGACTAGAAAAATGTCAAGTATGACTACAATAACGGTTGCATCCAGCTGACTCGATTAACTTGTCATTTTTGACTGATTAATTTTGAAAGTGTAGGTTGAGTCAAACTAGATATGTCATAAAATGAATAGTGAGTGTGGGACATTGGCGTTTCTGTGATTTCCATTGACGAGTGCAGGCCGGAAATCTCTCCCATAAGGTTGGGGGACAACGTGCTGGAAAATTTGACAAAAAAGGGTAAAGGTAAACAACCAAAAGTAAGGTCATCTCGTCCTAAAACACATGTTTTATTTCGATTTTGAATGATTTATTTCTCACCATATTTAAAAGACCACAAATAGCAGGGGATATTTGATATTGTGTCCCCCCCCCCCCCTCCCCTGGGATTTCCGGCCATGGACGAGTGGATAAAATGCGGGACTATGGGGTCTCTAAAAGCACCCTATATATTCAATTTTCTGAAAATGCATCCTCAACAAGTATTGACGTGTGAAACCCTACCCTAAACAAGTAACAAAACGATACCCTTGGCAAGTATTCCCTGAAATGAACCCTTAAACAAATTCACCGATATTTTAATTGTTATGTCACGGACGTCGGTTTTACTTTTACCTACATCACTGGGTTTAGTACGGCCCCACCAGGCTCCCGCACCTCAAGCAAATCGGGCTCTAAACCCCTTTGTGTTGACAGTTGGGGCAAAAGGTACCTTCTTCATAAAAAAAATCTGTCTTTTTTATACCCTCGCAAATTTGACTCTAAGCACGTAGCTTTCCTAGCGAAATAGATACCTTTATTTCATTATTTCAGTCTTTTTAACACCCTTATATACGTTACGAAAAAGACATCCCTTTTTACGTGTTTTGGCGCTCGCACATTAGGAACCGAGATAATTCAGGAATGCACTGTGTTTTCGCACCGTCGACATGTAGTTTTCGGGCAGTTTATTTTATATTATTTTTTTTCGAAGCTATTCTGATTTTAGTATAGAAGAAAACTAATAGGAGGCACTTTGGAATAATAAATGTTTAGGGTGTGATCTGTTCAATTCATTTCCATTATACCGGAACTGACAGCAAAAGGAACCGACGAGTATACGGAAACATGGTCCCTAGGATAGCTTCAAATGTCAAATAATCGATTTTCGGTCCCGAAGATTATCCTTTTTTGACCCTTAAATTGAAAATTGAAAGACCTAGGCATAATTTGCATCGCTTCACATGAAGCGTCTATTTTATTTTATATTTGCTGTTTAAGACCATTTCGTGGGAGTTACATGTTAAAAAAAACATAGATGTTTTCTGGGCAACAATTAGCCTCCGCTGGAAATAAAATTGATGTTAGATGAAAACCGTGGTGTTGAATAGAAAAAAAATAATAGCGTGAATATGTAGATAACTGTATAGCCTAAAAAGATTGAACGAAACTGCAGCATCAAACCGAAAAATTACTTATCGCCTCATTGAAACTATACACAGCATGGCGATACACATGATACACAACGGGAAGGGGCAACAGCCAGGTAGTCCCCCCCCCCCTTATCTACTATTCAAGACATTACTTTTCATTAGAAATTTTGCATTCTCCCCCCCCCCCCCCCCCGAAAAGAATCTGCCTACAGCCATGATCAACTCGGTCGCCATTTCGATTGGCTCCAACGATTATGATACCGATTTTTTGCGAAATTACTTTTGGGTGGCTAATAGTGACATTCAATCTATACCTAAATGTCTCAACAAATCTTAGATTTGAAGAATTCGTGGCGAACAACAAGGTCTAATTTTAACATTTCCAAAATGTAATCTCATATTCACAATTTTTTTTACCGCGCCGGGATTGACTATTTCTACATGACTGACATTCATTTTTCAAACCAAAATATACAATAAGATATTTTCACGGCAATTATTGGACATAAGGGTACTTACATTTTATCATGATATATCAACCTTTATCTGACATAGCATTTCCTCAAAAAGATAAGCATTCAATTACACAAAATGATTTATTTCCTTATAGATGATACCTTTGTTTTGATTTATGTTTTAATGCAATCTATGAATTCTTGTCGTTTGCTGGACTGACGTGCAAATATCTATCACATTTTCCTTCTTTAAAACAAAATACGAAGTATATAACTTGCTAGGATAATAGAATAATTCTCAATATCGGAATATCCCAATTATGTTTATATAACAAGAAGGAAGTATTTACATCTTACGCAATTAATCGGTATATATCGAGTTTTACTCTAAAATCGCAATCAGGGTTTTATATACATCACAACATTCTAATGATTCTTATTTATAAAATCGAATACAAATATATCTTCTTACAAGAGGTGTAGATCACTATGATCAATTTTTATATTTAATTTTTTTTGGCCTCTATGTTTGCTACATATTATCACAGCGCATTATTATACCTCCCCAAAAATATTACATGATCAATCTATTAGTTTTAAATGGATAATTAAGAAATATAATGTTGTGTTAATTTTTTTATCATAGTTCTATTCTTAATATAATTTGCATTTCTGTGGATTTTGTATACTGTTCTGTTGGAAAAAAGAAATTATGAAACTGAAACTAAAAAAAAATCTGCGTGCAGCCATGATAAACACATCGTTGCCATTTTGATCGGCTTCAACAATTATGACCTCAGTCACATTTGTTCTACGGCGGCCATACGGCGTGTCGAAAATAGCTGATTTAACATTTTTTTAATAGTTACATATAGGTGGTTTAAATAAAAATTAATAAGACGGCTGTTTTTACTCGCCTTACGGCCGCCGTAGATCAAAAGTAACTGAGGTATAAAAAAAGAGTTTTTACGAAAATACTTTTAGACGGCCATACATTGCCTTCACGCTATATATAAGCAATGTAATCCGATATTATTTTAAGGAAATCGTGGCGAACAACGAGGTCCACTTTTTATGCGTTCAAAATATCATTTCATTTTCAATATGTTTTTACCACGACTGAATTCTCCAACCTTAATGATAGAATGGCCCGCTGGGAGAACAGTTTCCGGAACCGAAGTTGTTACCCTGGGTAAACATAATTATATATCGTTATATTTTGGAGTATTATTACTATCATTATCATTAATAGCGAACTAATTAGAAAAGCAGGGTCGAATAGAGGTCAGTTCATGTTACTATTTGTACATGAGTGTCATCCATCTGTTTAAGACCTAAAATACATCAACAAAAGATTTCATGACAATAATTGGATAAACAGGGTACCCACATTTATCACGATTTTTATCAACATTATTATAGTATTTCCTGAAATACAAACGGATTCAATTACAAAATATTTTTATATTATTATGAATAATACCTTTTATACTTTTGATGTGTGAAATACACAATGATTTTTTTAATATAAATTAGAGAAGCAAATCGGCTTCTTAGTTCCTCCCATTTTGATTGAGGATAATTATGTTCAATTTGGAATCAATTCAGCCATATATCAGAGAGATGATTTTTTTTATGGGGGCGCTGTAGTAACATAATCATCACCCTTTTACCTTTCAATTTTTTTTCTTTTACTCCTTTTTTGTCTTGATAGTGAAAGTCAAATAATGATAATAATAATAATCCGATTTCTGTTCTGCAAGAATCTTCAGAATTGAAGGAAGCAGACTACACAGAAGAAGAAGATTTATATAAAGCTCAATACATCGGAGAGACGTGTCTAAGCGTTTTACAAATATATATTTGACCCGGTCATCGGATTCAATCAGTCATTCCTACACACAATGTATGCGCATCCTCCACTCCCTGGGGAGTATTCCAGTCAGTCGCCGGTGAGCTACAATGGCTTTCACATCCTACCGGGTACCCATATCACATCCTACCGGGTACCCATATTAGCACATTAGTCGAGAGTGGCAAAGTGTGGATTAACGCCATGACGTAGTTATGGATGTCCATGACCCGAAGCCCCCCCCCCTCCCTCCAATCTGTACAGCAGTTTTAACATCCTAGTTTTTGCTCCCTTTCTCCGCGTCTTCAGTAGATGAGCCCAGTCGTCGCTATGGGCTCCCTCCAGCATGTTATAACGATGATAATATATAGGTTATTTACCCAGGAAGCCACTTTGACGCCAGTTCTGAAAACTTTTCTCCCAGCGGGTCCTGCTATAATTATTACCACGGCTCAGTTTAGCTGGGCTGCCTAGGCGCTCAAGCATTCAAGGAATTTCTTCCTATCGGGTACCCATTTACCTCACCTGGGTTGAGTGCAGCACAATGTGGATAGATTTCTTGCATGCTGAAGGAAATAACGCCTTGGCTGGGATTCGAACCCCTGACCCTAAGCTATGGGGAAAGGGTTTTGAACTTCTTGCTAGGGTTGGGCCGCGGAGGTAGATTATCCGACGGCACACGTCATATAAACCTATTTGGTTTGGATGCTGTATTTAAATGGTAATATCTTACTGGTGGGCTTCAACTATACCTAACAAAAGATAATGCATTCATTGACGTACTATAGCGCCTGGCGCATTGCATAACCCATTGAAAAATGGGTGTCTGGAAAGCGAAGACCGAAGACCGGGGACACGTATCACACTCGTGTGAAAGCGTTTGTAGTTCACGCACGAAGTGTGTACAAAGCAGTGCAAAGTGTGTACAAAACACGTGCGCGGGTTAGAATGGACTTTGGACCTTGCCCCCTACACGTACACATGTTCTCCCATTGACATAACGCATGTCCCCGGTCTTCGATCTTCGTTTTCCAGACCCGTTGTTGGGTGTCTGGAAAACGAAGACAGAAGACCGGGGCCATCGCATCCGTCTAGCTAAAATAAACCATTATTATATTCAGATCAAATTCAGGAATATTCTGATATCGGATATGTAGTCAGTTATGATTGGTTGATAAGTTAATGATTAATTGTAAGGATATCGTTATCAGCAGCTAGGGCATAATTAATACATAACAATTATAACGTACAATACACCTCATACTGCGCAATCACGTACAAGCAGTCTCAACTTAACTGCCGTTTGCAACTACCATTGACATTACGCGTGTCCCCGGTCTTCCGTCTTCGTTTTCCAGACCTGTTGTTGGGTGTCTGGAAAACGAAGACAGAAGACCGGGGCCATCGCATCCGTCTAGCTAAAATAAACCATTATTATATTCAGATCAAATTCAGGAATATTCTGATATCGGATATGTAGTCAGTTATGATTGGTTGATAAGTTAATGATTAATTGTAAGGATATCGTTATCAGCTAGGGCATAATTAATACATAACAATTATAACGTACAATACACCTCATACTGCGCAATCACGTACAAGCAGTCTCAACTTAACTGCCGTTTGCAACTACCATTGACATTACGCGTGTCCCCAGTCTTCCGTCTTCGTTTTCCAGACCTGTTGTTGGGTGTCTGGAAAACGAAGACAGAAGACCGGGGATTGCATCCGTCTAGCTAAAATAAACCATTAATATATTCAGATCAAATTCAGGAATATTCTGATATTGGATATGTAATCAGTTATGATTGGTTGATAAGTTAATGATTAATATTGTATGGATATATCGTGATGTGAATGATAATTGATTGAGCAATACATCGCGCTCAGCTCAGCTGGCAATAAATTTTACTACCATTGACATAACACATGTCCCCGGTCTTCGATCTTCGTTTTCCAAACCTGTTGTTGGGTGTCTGGAAAACGAAGACAGAAGACCGGGGCCATCGCATCCGTCTAGCTAAAATAAACCATTATTATATTCAGATCAAATTCAGGAATATTCTGATATTGGATATGTAATCAGTTATGATTGGTTGATAAGTTAATGATTAATATTTGTATGGATATCGCAATCACGTACAAGCAGTCTCAACTTAACTTCAGTTTGCAACTATATACATTTATGATAATTGATTGAGCAATATATCGCGCTCGATCAGCTCAGCTGTCATGAAAATTTTACTACCATTGACATAACACATGTCCCCGGTCTTCGATCTTCGTTTTCCAAACCTGTTGTTGGGTGTCTGGAAAACGAAGACAGAAGACCGGGGCCATCGCATCCGTCTAGCTAAAATAAACCATTATTATATTCAGATCAAATTCAGGAATATTCTGATATTGGATATGTAATCAGTTATGATTGGTTGATAAGTTAATGATTAATATTGTATGGATATCGTGATGTGAATGATAATTGATTGAGCAATATATCGCGCTCAGCTCAGCTGGCATTAAAATTTTACTACCATTGACATAACACATGTCCCCGGTCTTCGATCTTCGTTTTCCAAACCTGTTGTTGGGTGTCTGGAAAACGAAGACAGAAGACCGGGGCCATCGCATCCGTCTAGCTAAAATAAACCATTATTATATTCAGATCAAATTCAGGAATATTCTGATATTGGATATGTAATCAGTTATGATTGGTTGATAAGTTAATGATTAATAATTGTATGGATATCGCGATCACGTACAAGCAGTCTCAACTTAACTTTGCCTTGTTGAGAAAAAGAACAAAGAAAGCCGCTCCAAGGCATAGCATTTTCTTCTTATCGAGAAAAAAGAAGAGAGAAATCCGCTCCAAAGCTTCGCATATTTTTCGTTACGCCGCTCCGATCGCGTTGAATGAGCTGCAATTCTGGTGAAAAGCGGCCGCAGAGCTCCCCGGCGGAGGCCGCGCTAGCTGCATCATGCACGCATGACCGTTCCGTAGGGATGCATACGCGCTCACACGCTGGCGATCCGTTCCAATTAGGACCCCCGTTTTCACAAACATTTGTCGTTCCGAAGCCCGTTCCAAGGACCCTCCTTTTTACAATAAGCCCGCTCCAAGGCCCCCGTTTTTTGTCTCGCCCGCGGCACACCCCCACCACTTTTTTGGTCGAGTGCCCCCCCCCCCCCCCGGGGGACAACACACGTTTCAATGGGGGTCCACGTGAATTTAGGGGGGACACAGGGAAAAAAATTGACAAACAAAAAAAAAAAAAAGTTTGCAAAAAATTTTTTAGGGAGGGACCGTCCCCCCCACCTAAAATTTAGGGGGGACACGTCCCCCCCCCCCCCCGCTTCCGCCGCCTATGGCCATGTGGCATCATTTAGTATCGATCGATCTGGACTGCACTCACGAATATTCAATACAACAACAGTAAATGACCAAAATTTTAGCAAATACAGCTACAACAATTAATATGTTTATGTTTATACAGGGCCAAGATTCCACCATGAAAAGTTTTATAGTACCGGTAATTTATTACCATAGAATTAGAAATTCTAGTGCTGAGTGCGATATATTGCTCAATCAATTATCATTCACATCACGATATCCATACAGTTAATCATAATCTTATCAACCAATCATAACTGATTACATATCCAATATCAGAATATTCCTGAATTTGATCTGAATATAATAATGGTTTATTTTAGCTAGACGGATGCGATGGCCCCGGTCTTCTGTCTTCGTTTTCCAGACACCCAACAACAGGTCTGGAAAACGAAGACGGAAGACCGGGGACACGCGTAATGTCAATGGTAGTTGCAAACGGCAGTTAAGTTGAGACTGCTTGTACGTGATTGCGCAGTATGAGGTGTATTGTACGTTATAATTGTTATGTATTAATTATGCCCTAGCTGATAACGATATCCTTACAATTAATCATTAACTTATCAACCAATCATAACTGACTACATATCCAATATCAGAATATTCCTGAATTTGATCTGAATATAATAATGGTTTATTTTAGCTAGACGGATGCGATGGCCCCGGTCTTCTGTCTTCGTTTTCCAGACACCCAACAACAGGTTTGGAAAACGAAGATCGAAGACCGGGGACATGTGTTATGTCAATGGTAGTAAAATTTTCATGACAGCTGAGCTGAGCGCGATATATTGCTCAATCAATTATCATAAATGTATATAGTTGCAAACTGAAGTTAAGTTGAGACTGCTTGTACGTGATCGCGATATCCATACAATTATTAATCATTAACTTATCAACCAATCATAACTGATTACATATCCAATATCAGAATATTCCTGAATTTGATCTGAATATAATAATGGTTTATTTTAGCTAGACGGATGCGATGGCCCCGGTCTTCTGTCTTCGTTTTCCAGACACCCAACAACAGGTCTGGAAAACGAAGACGGAAGACCGGGGACACGCGTAATGTCAATGGTAGTTGCAAACGGCAGTTAAGTTGAGACTGCTTGTACGTGATTGCGCAGTATGAGGTGTATTGTACGTTATAATTGTTATGTATTAATTATGCCCTAGCTGATAACGATATCCTTACAATTAATCATTAACTTATCAACCAATCATAACTGATTACATATCCAATATCAGAATATTCCTGAATTTGATCTGAATATAATAATGGTTTATTTTAGCTAGACGGATGCGATGGCCCCGGTCTTCTGTCTTCGTTTTCCAGACACCCAACAACAGGTTTGGAAAACGAAGATCGAAGACCGGGACATGTGTTATGTCAATGGTAGTAAAATTTTAATGCCAGCTGAGCTGAGCGCGATATATTGCTCAATCAATTATCATTCACATCACGATATCCATACAATATTAATCATTAACTTATCAACCAATCATAACTGATTACATATCCAATATCAGAATATTCCTGAATTTGATCTGAATATAATAATGGTTTATTTTAGCTAGACGGATGCGTGGCCCCGGTCTTCTGTCTTCGTTTTCCAGACACCCAACAACAGGTTTGGAAAACGAAGATCGAAGACCGGGGACATGTGTTATGTCAATGGTAGTAAAATTTTCATGACAGCTGAGCTGATCGAGCGCGATATATTGCTCAATCAATTATCATAAATGTATATAGTTGCAAACTGAAGTTAAGTTGAGACTGCTTGTACGTGATTGCGATATCCATACAAATATTAATCATTAACTTATCAACCAATCATAACTGATTACATATCCAATATCAGAATATTCCTGAATTTGATCTGAATATAATAATGGTTTATTTTAGCTAGACGGATGCGATGGCCCCGGTCTTCTGTCTTCGTTTTCCAGACACCCAACAACAGGTTTGGAAAACGAAGATCGAAGACCGGGGACATGTGTTATGTCAATGGTAGTAAAATTTATTGCCAGCTGAGCTGAGCGCGATGTATTGCTCAATCAATTATCATTCACATCACGATATATCCATACAATATTAATCATTAACTTATCAACCAATCATAACTGATTACATATCCAATATCAGAATATTCCTGAATTTGATCTGAATATATTAATGGTTTATTTTAGCTAGACGGATGCAATCCCCGGTCTTCTGTCTTCGTTTTCCAGACACCCAACAACAGGTCTGGAAAACGAAGACGGAAGACCGGGGACACGCGTAATGTCAATGGTAGTTGCAAACGGCAGTTAAGTTGAGACTGCTTGTACGTGATTGCGCAGTATGAGGTGTATTGTACGTTATAATTGTTATGTATTAATTATGCCCTAGCTGATAACGATATCCTTACAATTAATCATTAACTTATCAACCAATCATAACTGACTACATATCCGATATCAGAATATTCCTGAATTTGATCTGAATATAATAATGGTTTATTTTAGCTAGACGGATGCGATGGCCCCGGTCTTCTGTCTTCGTTTTCCAGACACCCAACAACAGGTCTGGAAAACGAAGACGGAAGACCGGGGACACGCGTAATGTCAATGGTAGTTGCAAACGGCAGTTAAGTTGAGACTGCTTGTACGTGATTGCGCAGTATGAGGTGTATTGTACGTTATAATTGTTATGTATTAATTATGCCCTAGCTGCTGATAACGATATCCTTACAATTAATCATTAACTTATCAACCAATCATAACTGACTACATATCCGATATCAGAATATTCCTGAATTTGATCTGAATATAATAATGGTTTATTTTAGCTAGACGGATGCGATGGCCCCGGTCTTCTGTCTTCGTTTTCCAGACACCCAACAACGGGTCTGGAAAACGAAGATCGAAGACCGGGGACATGCGTTATGTCAATGGGAGAACATGTGTACGTGTAGGGGGCAAGGTCCAAAGTCCATTCTAACCCGCGCACGTGTTTTGTACACACTTTGCACTGCTTTGTACACACTTCGTGCGTGAACTACAAACGCTTTCACACGAGTGTGATACGTGTCCCCGGTCTTCGGTCTTCGGTCTTCGCTTTCCAGACACCCTTGAAAAATATCTTTTTTTTTCATTAAGCCTGGTTACGGCCACCATAAGTGATCTGAAGTCATATACACTACATGCGCAAGGACAGATGATAGCAAATAAGTAACGGTGTAAAATTAAAATACATTAATATTATCGTGGATGAATAAGTGACATTTTATTACCGTAATACTGGCTTCAGGAATCTTTTTTTATTGAACATGTAGGCGTTACGGCATCACAACATCTTGACTAAATGACTTTCACGTTATGAACTTTATAGTCAGGAAAGTTTTCAAACCCGGACGCCATAGCATCACTTCCGAATCTCGTTCCGGGGTAACAGAGTACGATAGCACGGATCACAGCAAATTCTCCGAAATTATACGGGCTATCGATTAGCAATAACTTTCGCTAGATTCTTAATCACTTCATAGTTAGTTTAACGGATTTTTATTGTTTGTCCTTGCCACTGTCATCATGTTGTCGCAATGTTCTCTTTCTGTTGGAAGGATGACGCAGGATCACAGCAAAAACTGTGGTGTTAACCGGTGTACATAGAGGACCACACCAGGTATTTTACACCGGTGTTAAATTGGTGGTGTTAGTTTTACACATATAGGTGTTATTACAACACCTTTTGTTCTTATATTACACTCTTTGGTGTTATGTTTAATCTCTAGGGTGTAATTTTAACACCTCAGAGTGTGGTCCTCTATTAACACCGATTGGTGTCAGTTTTAACACCGCAGTTTTTACAGTGATTGATTGGGGTTCACAGTGGAATCATTCTTCTTCTTTTTTTTTCAAATGAAATTATAGGGGGAAGGGGTCTTTTAGTTGTTATTCTCATGTTTTTATCTAAGTTTCTCATTTCAGCATTTTTTTTTTATTTGGGGAGGGCATCTTTTGAAAAAACAAATTGTGCTGTCAACATACGAGAAAAGGGTTGTTATCGTCTCGTATTTCGCCAAAAAAATGTAGGCCTACATCACTCATTTTTAGTTTTACCTATGGGACCTTCGTCCAATGATGATGATAAAACATTATATAAGTTCTAAAAAGTTATACGGCATAATTATAAAGACATCCCATCTTTGTTGTTCACGTCTGTTTTATTCCTCATTGTTTTCTGCTTCTCCTCCTTCTTCTGCTTCTCCTTCTTCTTCTCCTTCTTCTTCTTCTGCTTCTTCTTCTTCTTCTCCTTCTTCTTCTTCCGCTTCTTCTTCCGTTTTTTCTTCCGCTTTTTCTTCTTTCTCTCTTTCACAACTTAAATAATCACTGGGGATGTCGCCGTCCCCATCTCCCATGTAACGACGTCCGCGACGCAACATAAAGTATTACATTTTCCACGAACAAAAAAGCGGCAGAGCAATGAAATAAACTTCGTTAAATATGGAATTGACCATTTTACAGCCGGGGTAATATACAGTGCTTGGAAACATTATATATTTTAATCGTTGCATCATCAGGCCCGGATCGGGATGGGGGGGGCCGAACCTAACCCGTTGGAATTCAACCCCAAATGAAAAAAGGTGCCTTACTTTTGGATTGAAGAATTTTTCTGTGTGTCATTTCATATGAGGACCAATGCCATTAATTTATGAGCTGATGACCTATTTCTCGCGGGTGTTATCATTATCATAATTTGTGTCAAACATCACCTCCCAGTAAATTTACAGGATTATTTCAACACTTGTATTTCCTTAAAACTTTATTACTTTGAAAAGAATAGAAAGTTAGACAATCATTCAATTATGTATTACATCAGCCCACCAGCAGAAAACGACATGGAGATTTTATACTTGGAACCATAACAATTAACGATTTGATTATTTAATTAATGTCCAAGAATTGCATTACCTATATGAGACTTGTTACAGAACTACGTTATACGAGCACTGGACAGCTGGATGGATACGGAAGTTTGCAATTGAAGGGGCACATAAACTATATTTCAAAAAAATAAATGGAAAGGAACGGAAACCTTCCACCAATCAAATGATACCAGAGAAATTTATTTAATAATATCATGATAAAGAAGGTTTAAAGTTGTTTTTGTTTTGTTTAAAGCCTAAAGTTATAGCCTAGAGCTGGTAGAAATCAGATTATCTGAAATATAATTTACAAGTAAAAAAAAAACAGAGAGAAAACGTTCGCATTTCGAATAAGGGAGGGAAACTTGTCGGATGTTTTATCTAAAAGTTGCCATAACAACAGGGAAATGATCAGCCCCAACCCCTACTCCCCCTCCCCTAAAACACTGAAACGTGACAGTAAACATGGTTAAAACTTGGTTTATCTTGAGAAGTCCGGGTTTATCGTTATTTCAGACTTTGTTGCTTTTCTGAAGCACTTCCAAAGACATACACATGTAAATGATATTGGACTATCAATCTATCATGAGCGGCGCCAGCATATTCTGACATGGACAAAACGACATTCATGAATGTGACATTTTTTATTCAATTAAATACCGCTCCGAGTATAAAGTTACACAACACAGACATATCTATTTGCATCCATTTTCTTATTCTGCTTCCTTCCGTTTCCTTCCTCTTTCTCTTCTTTTTTAATTCATCTTTTGTCAGTTCATTTTCTTTCTTACTATTCTTAGGTGGCGCCCCCTATCTCGCCGCTCTCGTACTCTTCTAATCAATAACTTCGCTGCATGTGAAAACATGAAAGAGACCATTGAACAGGTGTTATAACCTCTATCTTTACTTTAATTATTTTCATTGATAAAGTTCACTCGAAAAGGTATCCGAGCTTGAAGTCTTTTGATAGCGCCACCTCAAGTTCTCAACTACTCATATCTGGCCATGTTTTTTACCCATAAGACATGTAAACCAAAATTCTAAGCGATGAAGGCTTGTAATATAGACCCACATGAGGGACAACACACTAAAAACTACTCAATACATTCTTAACGCAAAATATTATTAAGTGCCAAGCAGCAAAATTGGTTCCCTCTTTCTCACAAACGTTTTAGGCTCTCCACACAATTAAAATTATAAACCTATTTATCCTCTGTATTACCACTCATCTAAAAAAGGGTATGGTTTTAGACTAGCCATGTTACAGTCGATGAGAGATAGCACTCGGCCCCCCTTTAATGTTTTTAGACAGAACTCCCTATGTTAAAAATATATATATATATATATGATCTTAAATCAAGGTTCCCCGGAGCTACCTGACCTTTTGGAAAAATTGGTGATGCCGAAAAAAAATGTCTCTGCCTTCCGCCTACCATTGTTCTCTTCATTCATTTCTTTCACATATTTAATACAAGAGTTGCCAATGTTGTTACATGTGTAATTTCTCGCATAATTTTTCTCGCATTTACATATCAACAAATTTATATAAAACATATATATGATATAATATATATATATATATATATATATATATATGTTTTATATAAATTTAATTATATGTAAATGCGAGATAGCATTGGCATCTCTTGTATTAAATATGTGAAAGAAATGAATGAAGAGAACAATCATGACAATGGTAGGCGGAAGGCAGAGACATTTTTTTCGGCATCACCAATTTTTCCAAAAGGTCAGGTAGCTCTGGGGAACCTTGATTTAAGATTATATATATATATATATATATATATATATATATATATGTTTAAATCATATATATTTCTTCTTCTATTTTACTTATTTTCTTTTACTACCCTTCCATCAACACACATTTTTTTTCACACATACTCAGGAACAGGTGTACAGCATAGTGCAGTGTTTCACCGAGGTTTACTCCTCTGCTAATGACTGATTTTACCAGGTTTCCATTTAGTTCTTTAAACAACGACGACTTGTTGGCTCTCTCGGCGCAACATGGCGCTACTCACACACTAGATAATCATGATTCCAATTACGATACACACATACGAAATTTTATGGACAATAATACAACCAATCTTAATTACAACTTTGATGCATATGATCAATTTGGACAGCTCTCTACATCATATTATTTCACAGAACAACATTTCAAATCATCTATTACATCAGACAACACGGACGAAAGTTTTTATCTTCTCCATTTAAATATTCGAAGTGCCAGTAAAAATTTTGATAAACTTAAATTATTCCTTGATAACAACCGGTTTCCGAAATCCTCATTTTTGGGTTTAACTGAAACATGGTTCTCTGATAATCCATGTTCCCTCTTCACACTCCCTGATTTTGATTTAATTGTTAATAATAGAAGGCAAAGACCCGGAGGTGGTGTCGCTCTTTACATACCTCGACAATACGATTATACTCCTATAGCTAATATAACCATATCAAGCGACGTTTTAGAAACCCTGTTTGTTGAAGTCACAAACCCCAAATTATCAGGGCAACAACTAAGTGCTGGGTGTATTTTACAGACCTCCCCAATCAAATACCAACGCATTTTTAGAATCTCTCAATGAAATTTTATTAAATCCTGTTTTGAAAAATAAAGATTGTTTCTTCATGGGTGACTTTAATATCAACTTAGTAAATTGCAATTCTAACAGCACCTCGCAGGAGTTACTTGAAATGTTTCTTTCCTTTTCTTTTTTACCGCTTATCACTAAACCGACAAGAGTTACAAATAACTCGGCCACTTTAATTGACAACATTTTTAGCAATATAACACAACAAATCCCCAAAGCCGGCATTATCCTTAGTGACATCACTGATCACTTTCCAATTTTTGCTAGGTTATCTACAAATAAAGCTATAATGAAAGAAACATTCAATACTCCATTCAGAAAAATAACTGATGACAATATAAACAATCTAATTAATGACTTAAATACAACAGACTGGTCGAGTGTTTTCGAATCCACAGACGTTGATGACGCATACAACTTCTTCATTTCCAGATTAACATCTTCTCTAGATTCTCACGTTCCGTTTACTATCAACAGAAAATCAAATTATAAAAAGGTCCCACTCCACCCTTGGATTCATAGGCGGCGGAAGAGGGGGGGACGGGGGGACGTGTCCCCCCCTAAATTTTAGGTGGAGGGGACGGTCCCCCCCTAAATTTTAGGTTGATAACCTTTTTTTTTTTTTTTTTTTTTTGCTTCTCAAAAATTTTTGGGGCGCTTGTCCTATTTTTTACATGTGTCCATCCCAAAATTTCAGGTGGACACCCCCTAAATTTATTGGCTTCCGCCGCCAATGCTTGGATTACTAAATCACTCCTGAGATCAATCAACCGAAAGAACAAACTATACTATCAATACATATCCAAACCAAGCGACAAATCCCGTTCTAAATATACATCATATAAAAACACACTAACTTCTTTACTTCGTATTGCCAAAAAAGAACATTATACCTCCCAACTTGATTTGCACAAAAATGATATGAGAAATACTTGGAAAATTATAAATGGTGCGTTAAACAAAAAAAATAAAAGTTCCATTATATCAAGAATAAAAACACACAATACAATCATCGATGACAACAACTTAATAGCAAATGAGTTTAATTCATATTTTTCCAATATTGGCAACAATCTGGCAAGCAAAATACCATTAACACATAAATCATTTAACAGTTTTCTTGACAACCCAAACCCCAACTCTATATTTTTTAATCCTACCAACACAAGAGAAATTATTAATATTGTTAACAATCTGCAGACTAAGAAGAGCCCAGGATTCGATTGCATTTCTAACTTCCTACTCAAGAAAATTATTTTAACTATCGTCGATCCTTTGGTGCACATATTAAATATATCTATGAACACAGGGAAAGTACCCAATCTCATGAAAATAGCCAAAGTCATCCCTCTTTACAAAAAAGGCGACAATCAATCTGTTTCTAACTACCGCCCCATTTCATTACTCACCTCATTGTCTAAAATTCTCGAAAAACTTATACATACACGTACAAGTACATTTTTTGATAAACATAATATCTTTTCTAACTCACAATTTGGGTTTCGCGAAAATCATAGCACTTCACATGCAATTCTGTCTTTTATTGATAAAATCACTACATTCATAGATAAAGGTTTCCATACTGTTGGTATTTTCCTGGACTTCTCCAAGGCCTTCGATACCATTAATCACGAAATACTTCTTTATAAACTTTCTTTTTATGGTATTAGGGGGAAGGCCTTGGAGTGGTTCAGGAGTTACCTAACAGATAGGTTTCAATTCGTATCAGTTAACAACGCTACTTCTTCTACTCTTCCCATCACATGCGGAGTACCTCAGGGTAGCTTACTTGGCCCTCTTCTTTTTATTACGTACATCAATGACATTAAAAAAGTTCAAATTTACTAACATTCATACTGTTTGCAGACGACTCGAATATTTTCTGTTCTCATGATAACGCAAATCAACTTGTAAGAATTGTCAACTCTGAACTCACACATGTAACCGACTGGATTAAGGCGAACAAACTATCACTTAACCTGCAAAAGACGAATTATATGCTTTTTAGTAATAAAACACATACATTACCTGACAATCTCATTTTTGATAACACCGTTCTTGAAAATGTATCGCAGACCAGATTCTTGGGTGTTATTATTGACAATAAGCTATCATGGAAACCACACATTGATAATATATGCAAAACAATTTCAAGAAACATCGGAATTATTAACAAACTCAAATATTTTCTTCCATCTCACACTTTACTTACATTATATCATACATTAATATTACCATACATTAATTATGGCATTTTGGCATGGGGTTGTGCAACCCAAACGCAGCTACAAAGGATACTGTTGTTGCAGAAGAAGGCCCTTAGAATAATTTTTCAAACTAATTTCAGATCACACACAGATGTCCTTTTTTCCAAAATAATATTCTTAAAGTGAATGATTTCCAACTCGCCCAATTTATGTATAAACTAAGTAAAAATGATCTCCCCACAATTTTTCAAATATGTTTTGTAAAAACTCCTCCATACATGATTACCCAACGAGACAACGTAATTGTTATCATTTACCCCCAACCCGTACTCTTTTAGCAAAAAACTCTTTCGTCTTTTTTGGACCAGTGTATTGGAATTCACTGCCCAATGACTTTAAAGAATCACCAAGCATCAATATTTTCAAGCGCAAACTTAAAAAGATATTAATTTGTCAATACTCCACACCAACAAGTCAAGCTAATATATAACCGTAACTAAACGTATTTACAATTAGCATTTAATTATAAACAAATTTGTCTAATATTATATATTCTAAATAATGTCACTACAGTGCCCTATGACCTGTGCACCTGTCATGTTCCTCTTTTCATTTTCAGTTTATTTGCACCACCCTTTTCTCCTCTCTCTTTCCTCTGCCTCCCTTTTCCACTCTTATAATTTCTATAAAAAAAAATTATCATTGTTATCGTTATCATGCCAATTATTATCCAAATTATTTTCCACTTTTTGTTGTCGCTTATACGCTCTATTTTTGTATTTTGTAGATTATGTATTTTAATTTCGTTTTCCACCCGTCTCTTTTGTATAGGTTATGTTAATTAGTATTGGAACTATGTTTGGGGACTTGCCTATTTTACAAGCTCTGCTTTTCTTGGCAAGTCCCTCCGTTCAGATAATTTTATCTTCAATTTTTGAAATGAAATGTTATAGAACTGTATTATTTTGAGTATGTATTATTTTGAACATGTATTACACTGTACTTGGATTATATCTTTTGTTTGAACAGAAATAAATAAATAAAATTCAAAAAAAAATTCAAAATATATATATATATATATATATATATATATATATGTTTAAATCATATATATATATATTTATATATATATATATATATATATATATATATATATATATATATATATATATATATATATATAATATATATATATATATATATATGATTTAAACACCCCCATTTTAAAGTGTTCACAGCAAACATTGTGATGTTGACTGGTGTACATAGAACACCACACCAGTCTTTTTACACCGGTGTTAAATCATCACCTTTGGTTTTTACTTTAACACCTTGGGTGTTATGTTCAATCTATATAGGGAGTAATTTCAACAGCGTTATGACTTTAAGGGTGTGGTCCACATATGGTGTCAGTTTAAAACCTGAGTTTGTAAAGTGTACATGCTTTTAATTGATATATATCAGACAGCAATGCTCCACTTCATGTTGAAGAAGTGACATTATCTCATAGTACATTTACTATTAGTAGAAAATACGGCAAAAAGTTGGCGAGTCGACTTTTGGATAAGAATTGATTTTATTGCAAATTCAATTCATTATTATCATATTGAAAGCGAACTACAATTTTTTTTCGTAGCATATTTAATTTGTCACATCCAAGTCATATTAATTCACTTTAACTTTCATCATCATCCTGAGTTCATTATCGTTTAACTAAAGGGAGGAGTAAATGAATATAAAAACTTTGATGGGCCAAACTTGAAGCAGCGGCGACGTTTTAAGTTTGTTTACCATCACTTTTATTACCCAAGGTTGTTTGAAGCGTCAGGATGAGACGGATGCACAGGTCGAGAATGACAGTTAATCTGTGACAAACGTCATTCGATATGGTAACATTAGAAATATCACAGGGTATGATACATGATACCAATACACGGGCTGAAACTTGCGATCCACCAACAAACAAGTCTTTCCCAACAGACCATCGTTTTACGAACATCATTATGTGACCATATTTCCTTACCAAAGTTCTTTGATAAGAAATATAAAAATCAATGATGAAGATAAGAGAAAGGTTGAACGTAAGGTAATATTGGGCCGTCGTATGGTTTTCAATATGTAATTGATATGATTTGATCAAATGAAAACTATTATTATATAAAGATGGTATCCGTTTAGAAAGCAACATATCCGACTAAACGATAAGCAAATGATAACTTCGTATAGTATAGGTCAGAAGAAGAGTCCATGTTACTTTGAATGTTAAAGATCATGATTGTCTTAATTACAGGATAATCTTTGATTCAAATCGTTGTGATCCATTCCAATATATCCTTGTATTTACTTACATATACGCACTAACATTCATTCACAATTAATTGTCTACATTTCGTATAATAAAGACATTTCAATTGTTGTAGATTCAATATCATACAATGTGACTTTTCTATCATGTTTTCATATTTTTTCAATATTGTTTTATTGCTTTTGCAGTATATAATTGAAATATAAATGGATAATCAAAACAAATAAATTTCAGATGATGTTTGAAGTTTTGCATAGTGATTAACCATACATCATGAGTAAAGTCCTGGTGGGTGTTCCATATAGCTTTTCGTAAGTTAAGAGCGACTTAAGAACGACTGGTGATCCTTATGGTAAATGGTATACACCATAGGCGGTGGTTTAGCGCGTAAGAAAGGATCACCAGTCGTTCTTAAAGTCGCTCTTAACTTACGAACAAATTTTATAAGTTCAGCCCCCTGGAAGGACTGAGTCTGAGATAAAAGTGGATAGAGATAGAAATTAAATGGAAAGGCGAGAAAATGTAGATTGGGAAGTAAAATATTCGTTTCAGTATGAGTGTAGACCTTAAAGCAGATACGAACCAACAGCGCAGTTTCTAGTCCTCAACTTCTCATACCTGACCAGTTTCCTGACCCATAATGCTATTGAAGTCTGGTAATATAGGCCCGATTGAATTTTACTCAATACATTTATACCGCAATATTCACGTTACCAAGTAGCAAAACAATTAATTTTTCTCTCAAAACATTTTCGTCTCTCTATACAAATATAATTATAGGTCAATTTATTCTCTGTATAGTATTAGTAAATATTTGAAAACTATATTTTAAGACTATATTATAACACAAAGTCAATGAGAAAACCCACACAGTTCACTCCGGGAGCGTATACCTAGGATTTCCCACGGGGGGCAAAATCGTCAGCTAAAAAATTGTCCAATCCCCCCCCCCCCCACAAAAAAGGCCTTCAACCACAAATAAAGGATTTCGTACCAGAAAAAAATTGACAAGCAAAAAAAAGAAAAGGTCCTCAACAGGATATATATATATATATATATATATCAGGGGGGGGGCAGGGATGCGTCCATTGCATGGGTTGTGACTCGTCAGGGGGGCAGGGATGCGTCCATTGCATGGGATGTGACTCGCCAGGGGAGGCAGTCTGCCCCCCCCCCCCCATAGGTACGCTAGTGGTTCACTCCCCCTTTAAAAGGACTGTAAACCAGGATGAGTCTGGAAAGCTTGAATAGTATAGGCAAGGTGAGAGGCTTGAGTAGTCTAAGGTCGTTTGAGTTGGAGGGGTGAGAGAAGATTGAGTAGATGAGAGTCGGCTGGCTTGAGTCGGCGGAGAATGGAACTGTATAGAGCAGGAGAGAAGAGTCGACAAATCTAGGGCCCGTTGCAGAAAGAGTTGCAATCAATCTTCTTCTTCTTCCTCTGCTGATCCCGGAGATCTACAGCTGGTTGCTGTATTGTTGCATAAATGATTATAAGAACACAAATCACTTCCTCAGAGTAGTATCGGTGATACAGTACAATTTAATACACATTCAAGAGAGAAGAGAGAAAGGAGGTACGAGAGATGTGGATTTAGGAGTTTAGTGGTCAGCTTGTCATGCATGGAAGAAGATAGTTTTGGATGGACAATCGTAACTCTAAATATCATGCGTAACTTGATTTTCAACCAATCAACAGCACGCATTTGGGACTTGCGATTGATTTTTTGACTCGCGTTTAAACGCAACTCTTTCTGCAACAGGCCCCTGGGCAGGTTGATTTTCCGTCTTCAGGGCTCTTTGGGACTGTTCTGTTTGAATAAAATTAATTTAGACAGATTAGTAGCAACCACCAAATCAACGCTGTCTTTAATTGAAAAGCAAAATTTCTTCATACTATCATAATTGTGATTTGTAGATGGGAGGAGGAGATAGAGAGGGGGGGAGAGAATGTGATGTCAAACCACGGGAACTCGGAGAGAAAGAAGGAAGAGAAATAAACTGATATTCATTGGCGACCTAGTTCCCGTCTTACAAAGAGTTACGTTTGATCCAATCAACCACAACTATGGAAGGCCAGCAACGTCAATATCTGAAAAACACCCTTTTCAATACATTTTCATACATTCATTGTTTTCTTAAAAATTCAGTGTGCTTCCTTTTCTTTTAAAGGACATTGTGGAAATTTCTTGAAGAACTTAAATATGACATTGATCATGTTGATGGATTTTGATGTACATGAGGTTGATCGGACCAATCGTAACTCTTAGTAAGACGGGGCCCTGTTCTGCAGTGGTACTCCTGACCGTCCGTTAGGTCCCACCAGGTACAACGAACGAGAACGAGAGAAAAAAAAACACTCAGGATTCAAGATTCAAGATATATTTTATTCAATTTAGCAGCTACGAAGGCTGAATTGACATTGGATTTACAATAAAAACATATAAATTGCACATAAACATGATAAAAACTCAATTATGATAATAATCTTAATTCAATATAACCATTATAATTCAAATATACAGTGATAATTCAAATTTACAAAAATAATGATTCTAATTGCAATACTAATTTCGATTAACCATAATTATTTCAATGAACAATAATGATTCAAAAATAAGAGAAATGATAAGTTGAGTGTGTGTGTAAGGAAGCGGATATTAGAATTGATGCTACATGTACGAGCAGGAGTTACGGAAAAATATACACCTGTATATGTCCATATAATAAATGAAGCATTTACAAGTAGGACATAAAGAGGAAAAAAACGGTCCTGCTGAACAAAAAATCGAAAAGGTTCAACATAATGGGAATAAAAATATATGGAAGAGAGGGGGGGGGTAAAAACCATCTTTCAGCAAATTATTATTTAAGTTTCAAAATAGATGGGGCATTGTTACAAAATAGGATAAAGTCATAATTGGTAAAATTGGCCATTGTTTCGTTCATCTGGTGTTTGGAATACAACGAATATATAATTATTTGAACATACATAGGAAATTGATAATATTCAACATGGATATAAAAAGGGTAATTAATACATTATAAGATCATTCGGAGAAATACATAGGACGTTTAAGCTTCATAGAAACATCATATGTGTTACTCATCAAGACTGAAGGTGTTAAAACATAATGTCCAAGAAGAGTGCAAAGTTCTTCAAGGCGAATTTAAAAAGTGATCTTTTTTAGATAAATGTATAAATAAAAGAACTCCGAGTTCCTGGAGACGCGATAAAGGAGAAATTAAAACTTTTCAAAAGTTTGATGTGCTGTTTATGTTGCTGGTATATTTACCAATAATGATCGAGCGCGAAATGAAATTCTATCTATGTCAGGGCAGATATTTTTCGGCATGTTCAAGGATTTTGTAAATACTTGACATCTTATCAACTTTCAAACCAGGAAGTAAACTGTACATGATCTTGCTTATTAGCTGATATCAATTTTCTTTTTTTTTTTTATCACGGAAGAGAAAATATTTCTTTCCGAAATAAATATACTCAGCCTCATTAACGTTTACAAAAATAAAACGGCTTCACCGAATCTAAACTATTTTTTTCATCAATCATTTCAGAGTCATGATACATTTTCCATTATCAGCATAAAGATGATAGACAACTTCAGATTTCCGCAACTTCAGTGACAAACTAAATTTATTGACCCTAAAACATTGTTAAAGGACAAGTCCACCCCAACAAAAACTTGATTTGAATAAAACGAGCACAAAATAGCGGTGAACATCATTTACCAAAAGAAAGGTTGCTCTTACCTTACGAACAGCTTTATGAAACATGCCCAAGGGCTCCATCTTACAAAGAGTTACAATTGATCCAATCAATCTTAAAAATCTATGGAAATCCAGTGCCAGTATTCTTCTACAGGTAATTTTCAATACCCTTTGTAAAGAAACGAGAACACACCAAATTGTCAAGTTAAATCAATAAATTTATGAATATACTGTACATATCTAGAACATATTTTGAACAAACATGCATTTTTTATGTTGACTTTGCCGGCTTTCCATAGATGCGATTGATGGGATCAATCGCAACTCTTTGTAAACGTGCTTCAGGAATGCAATTGTTTAACATAAAATGTACAGTATTAGTGAGAACAGAGTAGAATATAAAAAGAAAGCAATTTCAATGCTGTTTTACACTGTGAATCTGTTCTAGACTAAAGCATGAATTTCTATGATAAAAGAACGTGCACCTTTAAAGGAAAAGTCCACCCCAACAAAAAGTTGGTTTAAAAAAAGAGAAAAATCCAACAAGCATAACACTGAAAATGTTATCAAAATCGGATGTAAAATAAGAAAGTTATGACATTTTAAAGTTTCGCTTCATTTCACAAAAAAGTTATATGCACATCTCGGTCGGTATGCAAATGAGTGAAGTGATGACATCACTCACTCACTATTTCTTTTGTATATTATTACATGAAATATTTTGATTTTCTCGTCATTGTCACGTGAAATTAAGGTTTCATTCCTCCCTTAACACGTATAATTCCATTATTTTAACACTTTGTGCTTCAGGCAAGGAAGTCCTAATCATCAAATTCGTAAAAGTTGAAATATTGTATAATTCAAACAATAAAAAAAACCAAGGAAATAGTGAGTGACATCATCGTCTCTCTCATTTGGATGTAACTGGCTCGCTCCTATATTTTGTTAAAAATAAGCGAAACTTTGAAACGTCATAACTTTCTTATTTTACATCCGATTTTGATGATATTTTTAGCATTGTGCTTGTCGGATTTTTCTCTACTGATTAAAATCAACATTTTTATATGAGGTGGTCTTGACCTTTAAGAATTACGCAACTTCTGTGACAAACTAATTTTATTGACCCTAAAACATTGTTAAGCATGCATACGCGCTGGGGCAACCAATTAAGCGCAAAACAATTTTCATGAGAAAAATAAGAGAGCCATAGAACACTGCATCCATACCTCCTTAATTATTTAGCACTTTCTTGCATTAACTAGCATTAATTAGCATAATTCATGAACTATTTTCCTACCATCGTTTTTCTTGGTAGCATGATAGATTTCTACTGATGCTTTGATTAATGCTCTCCGGTATCATTATCAAAATGATTCGAATAAAAAATGCTAAATTCTTGCAAAAGTTTGCAAATAATTTAGCATAACTTCACTAATACCATGGTCACAAAACAGCCGTTTTAACATTTATGTACCAGCTAAGTATAGGTGGTTTGAATAAAAATGAATAAAACGGCTGTTTTTGACTCGCCGTGCGGCCGCCGCGGCGCGCCGTAGAGCAAATGTGACCAAGGTATAAATAACACCCTATCCAATCAACAAATTCTTGGAGTGCAGATCAGATTAAATAGATGCTCTGGTGAAAGACTAGAATAGACGATGATTAATAAACAATTGTCGACTAGCAGTTAACATGGTTAAGTGTGATAAATAAAGACTCAGGTTGTATCGCAACGGAACTTGTGTTTTTATTCCCCATGGGTGTCAGCGCAGAGGATTATCCTTTGTTCATTGCAATGGGGGATCTATCTTGCCTACCCCCCTCCTAAGGTATTATCCTCTGCGCTGACGCCCATGCCCCCCCCCCCTACCCGGCTGGGACACCCTCTTCTCTCCTGCTCGATTATTATTATTATTATTATTATTATTATTAGAAGTAGTAGTAGCAGGCCTGTAGTAGTAGTAGTAGTAGTAGTAGTAGTAGTAGTAGTAGTAGGAGTATCATTATTACTATTTTTATTATTATTATCATGATTATGATTATTATTTATATTTTTATTATTATCATCATTCTTTTATTATTATCATCATTCTTTTATTATTATTACTTTGGGGGTGTGGTCGAGACAGAAAACAGCTCTGACGGATCAACTTTTGCCAATGTTCCTGTGAAACTATTAGGCTAGCTTGAATAGTTATGTCAACCTTTGCCAAAATTCAGGCGCGGGCAGAAATTGTTCACATTTTCTTATTTATTTATTTATTTATTTGTTTCTGCATGTCATGATAATTTACATAGTGTAACCGTCACAAAATTGATAACATTGAATTTTACATAATAATAATGTATAATTATGATGATTAACATAACATTAACATAACTGATTATAACAAGGTTGCAGACATGCAGTGGTATGACAAAATAAGCAGATGCTTGAGCTGTTGTCAGACCTTTGGATATATGATTTGCATACATAAATATAAAAACAATACTGAAAAGTCAAAACTAATGATTACTCAAAGAAGGGAAAGAAAAAGAAAAAGAAAACAAAGAAAACTAAATAAACAAATTATTATGTTCCACAACTATTTACAAATATTTACAAGGAGTGTGTGAGGTGTAATAATACTTGAAATATCAATCCTTAAGTTTAAAATGTACAGTACAACAAATTGGGTCTTGCTAAAAAAAAAAAGCTACAAATTATGAAGGGGTTACATAGGAAAAAGACCACACTGATCCTTGTCGTTTTACAACCATATAAGGTTACTCTAAGCTGGGAAATTGCTAGACGTTGACTTCAATTAAAGTAGTTTTTTTCCTGTGCGAGTTAATATAGAGTGAATAACTTTTTGGCTGATTACTCTTTTAAAATTGGTAGTTTCTTGTTTTAGAGTTCTTCTAATATTTGTATCCTTTTATATAATTTTTCCCTTCTTTCTTCGGGGCAAGTTTAGGCCTACTGACTTGTTGAGCTAAAATGATTATTTTAGGCGAATGGTAAGATCAACTGGTTACCAGTATACGATCACCCTGCGGACACCCTACGGAAATGGGACATAACAGTATAGCACTTAGATATATACATCTAATATTAATAATAATAGTGGTTAATTCAATATGAGATATACACAAAACTATCACAGCGCTTACAAGTGTCAGACAAAGAATAGAAATATAAACTTAAGTAACAAAAACAAAGAATTTATTGTGTACTTTGAAATTGAATCACCTATTTGTATTCTCAGCTGCGCCAGGTGAGGCCTGGGGAGTGTTTCATGAACATTTTCATCCGACAAGTTGTCAGATCTGACATCTTTCTCTGGTGTTTATTTGCTGAGAGGTACTGTTACTATGGTAACTGTCGGATAAAATGGGACTTATCGGATAAAACATCTGACAAGTCCTTTCATAAAACGCCCCTCAGATGGCCTCATGCTTGCTGCTCCGTTCACCAACAATTTAAGGGACAGGCCCGGTCAGCACACCATTCACAGAAGCTCTTGTATAGCATGTACAGGTGTGATCAGCGCAAAGGTCAATTGTATGATGTCCGAGCAACGTACAATCCCAGTACGATTTCCGAGAATATGTTACAATAGCCACACATAAACCGCACGACCTCCGCACGAACATCGCACGGTATCAGTTTCCTTACGACCTTTGTATACGGCTTTGGCTTTTGGTCGCTCTACGATGCCCGTCACAGGAAACTGAAAATGGTTATAAACAATGTAAAAATAAAAATAGTACTTACGATGCCCCCCCCCCCCCATGGACCTGGCTACGAAGGATTATGTATTGTTTCGGGGGTGCTATGACAATGCTCACCACCCCAGTAACAATAGACTTATCCTCCGTAGATAGGTCCCTGGATGCCTCTTTAATATCGTACATAATCCGTTCCAGATGACCGAAGCAAATGTAATATCCAGGCATAAGTTACATAATTTTCTTCAAGTTCTTGAGATAATTCATAAGGCCTTATACAAATTTCGCTTATTTATATGGCCTTATATAAATTTCGCCCGTTTCTTTCTTACTTGTTAATAATCATGGTCTATAACGTGTTTGCTAGTTAAGTAATCAAGAATTCCCTTAAAAAATATTAGCGTAGGCCTGTATGTCATATCCCTGTATAACAATGACAAATTTTATATTTTAACCCAATTCTCTTCGACCTCTCGCGGGTCCATTCCCTCCTTTTCTGCTTCTCAAAAGTTGTTGGTAAAGCTCCCTTTAAATTCTTGCGTTTTTCGGAGATGGAATATTGCTCTTCTGTAGCTTCCGGTATACGCTTAGTTCCTATTGAACCATGATAACCTTATTACCTCTCTATTTTACGCATATTCTACCCCGGAAGGAAGCCGAATAGGAGAAGCAACCACAGACATCAGAATCCGGTTTTGTAAACAGATAACTGCACCGTTTTACCTTTTCAAAGAAATCATAATTTGTGTATACTGATTTTGTTTTTCTTTTTCTCAAGCCCAAGGCACTTATTATTAGGAATCTTCTCAGGTTTCACTGTAAATGATTATCGTCGAGTCTTAATTCATTTTAAAGAAAATATTATATGAACTATAAACAGGACTTTAGCCGTTTCAATAACTTTTTTAAAGTTATCCATATTTACGATACGTACGACTGGCGACCTAACGAACCTTTCATCAACAGTATAAGATTATTATCTGACAAGTTGTTTGACGGGTTGTTAGATCTGACGAGTTCCCTTGATTTTGATTGGCTGAGAGGCACTTTTATTAGAAGTAACCGTCGGATGAAACGGGTCTTTCCGGATAAAACGTCTGGCAAGTCCTTTCATGAAACGTTCCACTGTTTATTTATGTAGTTGACTCGGCATCTGAGAGCATGTCCCAGTCATGCATATATATCCCTTTCAGTTCTAAAAGCTTTTCGTAATTTTCGCAAGACCTTTAATAGGTTCAACTAACAAGTCAAAGTTCTTTTTTTATTAAAGATCTAACAACCTGTTCTGATTTCACACAGTAGAAGCAGTAGTAGTAGTAGTAGTAGTAGTAGTAGTAGTAGTAGTAGTAGTAGTAGTAGTAGTAGTAGTAGTAGTAGTAGTAGTAGTAGTAGTAGTAGTAGTAGTAGTAGTAGTAGTAGTAGTATTATAGGAGAAGTAGTAGTATAGTAGTAGTAGTAGTAGTAGTAGTTAGTAGTAGTAGTAGTAGTAGTAGTAGTAGTAGTAGTAGTAGTAGTAGTAGTAGTAGTAGTAGTAGTAGTAGTAGTAGTAGTAGTAGTAGTAGTAGTAGTAGTAGTAGTAGTAGTAGTAGTAGTAGTAGAAGTAGTAGTAGTAGTAGTAGTAGTAGTAGTAGTAGTAGAAGTAGTAGTAGAAGAAGTAGTAGTAGTAGAAGAAGTAGTAGCAGTAACAGTAGTAGTAGTAGTAGCAGTAGTAGTAGTAATAGCAGTAGTAGTAGTAGTAGCAGCAGCAGTAGTAGTAGTGGTAGTAGTAGTAGTAGTAGTAGTAGTAGTAGTAGTAGTAGTAGTAGTAGTAGTAGTAGTAGTAGTAGTAGTAGTAGTAGTAGTAGTAGTAGTAGTAGTAGAAGAAGAAGAAGAAATAGAAGTAGTA